>NC_069500.1:602664083-602679083 GCF_027579735.1 Bombina bombina
ACACACAGAAACACACACACAGAAACACACACACAGAAACACACACACAGAAACACACACACAAGCATACAAACATACAAACAAACATACACACACACAAACATGCGCACACACACACATACAAACATATACATACACAGAAACATACACACACACGCACACAGAAACATACAAACATACACAAACATTCACAGGCAAAAATGTATTGTTCCATTCTATTAAAAGAATCGCATTGTAATCTAATCTCTTTATTTGGGTCTAACTAGTTCTGAGACAAATACATATGACCTTATCTTAACTGACACAAAAGCCATACTACAAACACACACATAGTTGCTCTGATCCAAGTGCTGAGATGCAGTAGCAGGAGAGGGTTGTCTATGGAATTTGCTGTCACATATGAGAGGAGCTGAGCTTTCAACAAAAATGTGGTTTGCTTGTGTGAGAGTAAATGACAGGGGACACGTTGTACTAATCCAGTGAGTCCCCAACAAGGTGTCTGGGCACACAAGTGTGTCACTATACCTGCCACACAGAATTAGGGCTAAGAAAGTAAAGAAAGTATAGATACAACAACAAGATGGGTAAATAGATTAAGTACTTAATATATTCTCATTATTCTCATTATTTACTTTTAAGTTTTGTATTCTACATTTGTTTTTAATCTCCATTGGGAAGACTTACTTTTAATGCAGTGGCATGCAAAGCAACACTCTCTTGCAGTCAAGGGTCGGGTCACAAATAGAGTCAGGGGTATCACAAAACAAAAACAGCACACTAGTCAATACAAGACACACATACAACTGTTAAACTGCATTAGAAGTAGTATGTGCATGAATCTGAATGTTAAAACCCACCTCTGACTCTTTTTATGCAGTGGTCCTCTCAGGGTTCAGTCATTATAGCGGGACAAGGATTCTGGGTGATGAATCTGTTACGATTCCCAGTCCCTCTCAGGGTAGCGCACTGCAAGGACATCTCTGGCTCAGTCTGCCACATTTTAGATTTAAGGGTTGATGTACGTTGTCCCATATGGCACATACCAAGGGCAGCAAGCTTGGTAGTACTTCCCTGCCTGTCCTGAGCCTCTCTTCTTGTCAGTTGTCACTGCAAGAGTGCCATTCCCGCCACTAAGTCGCTACTGACTGTCTAAGCGCGGGCTGCGTGGCGTCATGTGATGTGGGCGCAGCCAGCCTCAACCCCACCAAACAAATGTGATGCTGCGTGTGTCAAGGAGACCACTGCCGCTGCACTCACATCCAAGCCCTCCAGTCCATTGCATACTTGAGAGCGCGCACCCACCGCACCTCCACCCCGGCGGTAATAAAAAGAAAAAAAACACCAACCAAAAAAAAAAACTGCCTTCAGCCTTTAATAAAAATTGAATATACAAATTTTTAAAAATTATTAATTCTGCAGCTGCATACAGCATGCCTGCAGTGGCAGCGGGGCGGGCCCTAAGAGATGCCGGGCCCTCGGGCAAAGGCCGATTTGCCCGACTTGTCAGTCCGCCCCTGGCTTCAAGCTGCGGCAGATCAGATTTGTTTGCATAGATTACCGTGTCGTCTGCGTACATGTGTACAGTTGAGGATTTGCAGACATTAGGCAAATAATTTATAAAAACTCTCTTCCTTTAACTACCTGATGCAGAGGGCAGTGTCAGCTGAGATGTGGGTCTGTGAATGTTCTTTAAAGACTTGTTGTAAGTACACTTTATAATTCAGCTGATGCAGAGGGCAGTGTCAGCTGAGATGTGGGTCTGTGAATGTTGAATGGGTCTGAGATGTGGGTCTGTAAACCCACTTGTTCTTCCATGATTCACATTAACCCTTTGAGTGCTAAGTACTTTCCCACCTGGGTGGTAAGATTTTTTTAAAGTTTTTTTCTTTTTCTTTGGTTAGGCGATTACCTTTCCACCATTGGGTCTTGGGGGTCTGTAGCTGCTTAGATGCCTGAGATACAGACTTCTAAGTAGCATGCCCCCTGCTCCTATACTTCACATTGTTAAGTATAAATAAAGTTGCGCGTGATGTCACCGCACATCACGTGAAGCCCCAGCGAGCGGGTGGGAGCCCTCAGATCTCCCTCAAGTTGGGAGAGTGCTAATGACGGCTCTAAGCCGTCATTAGCACCAGAGTGGGAAACTCTGTGGAGGTGACCACATTTTCAGATACAGAAAGAGAGAGAACGAGAGTAAAAAAGTTACGTTTATATATTAAAAGGGACACTAAACCCAACTTTTTTTTCTTTCATGATTCACATAGAGCATGCAATCTTAAGCAACTTTTTAATTTACTCCTATTATCAATTTTTCTTTGTTCTCTTGCTATCTTTATTTAAAAAGCAGGAATGTGATGCATAGGAGCTGGCCCATTGAGAACCTGGGTTATGCTTTCTTATTGGTGGGTAAATGTAAGCCTCCAATAAGCAAGCGCTATCCATGGTGCTGAACCTAAAATGGGCTGGCTGCTAAGATTTACATTCCTGCTTTTAAAATACAGATAGAAAGAGAACAAAGAAAATAGATAATAGGAGTAAATTAGAAAGTTGCTTAAATGTTATGCTCTAACTGAATCATGAAAGAAAAAATTTGGTTTCAGTGTCCCTTTTAATATATCAATGTAACTTTCTCTTGTTAAGTGTAGTCAGTCCACGGGTCATCCATTACTTATGGGATTATATCTCTTCCCCAACAGGAAGTTGCAAGAGGGTCACCCAAGCAGAGCTGCTATATAGCTCCTCCCCTCACATGTCATATCCAGTCATTCTCTTGCAACCTAACTAAAGATAGGTCGTTGTGAGAGGTCTGTGGTGTTTTTAAACTTAGTTTATTTCTTCAATCAAAAGTTTGTTATTTTAAATGGCACCGGAGTGTGCTGTTTGTTTCTCAGGCAGCATTAGAAGAAGAATCTGCCTGCGTTTTCTATGATCTTAGCAGACGTAACTAAGATCCACTGGCTGTTCTCGCAGATTCTGAGGAGTGAGGTAACTTCAGAAAAGGGGAATAGCATGCAGGGCCCCCCTGCAAACGAGGTATGTGCAGTAAATTATTTTTCTAAGCAATGGAATTGACTGAGAAATTACTGCTGATACCAATGTAATGTAAGTTCAGCCTTAAATGCAGTGGTAGCGACTGGTATTAGGCTGAGGAGTGTGTGTACACTGAAGTATTTTTCTAGGGAATGGAATTCGACTCAGAAAATACTGTTAATACTGAAGTAATGTGTGAGCCTTAACTGCAGTAAAAGCGACTGGTAGCAGGCTTATTAATAACACTTCATAACTCTTAAAATGTATGTTCAAAACGTTTACTGGCATGTTAATCGTTTTTTTGTGAGGTACTTGGTGATAAAACTTATTGGGGCATGATTTTTACCACATGGCTAACTTTTGTTTCTGCATAGAAACAGTTAACTGAGCTTCCCCACTGTTGTAATATGAGTGGGAGGGGCCTATTTTAGCGCTTTTTTGCGCAGTAAAAATTCAGTCACAATCTTCCTACTTCATCCTCCATGATCCAGGATGTTTCTAGAGAGCTCAGGGGTCTTCAAAATTCATTTTGAGGGAGGTAATCAGTCACAGCAGACCTGTGACAGTGTGTTTGACTGTGATAAAAACGTTAATTATTAAATTGTTATCCGTTTTTGGGTATTAAGGGGTTAATCATCCATTTACTGGTGGGTGCAATCCTTTGCTAACTTAATACATTTACTGTGAAAATTTGGTTGCTATAACTAATTTGATTCATTGTTATTTCAATTGTGACAGCTTTTTGTGCTTCTTAAAGGCACAGTAGCGTTTTTTATATTGCTTGTAAATTTATTTGAAAAGTATTTTCCAAGCTTGCTAGTCTCATTGCTATTCTGTTTAAACATGTCTGACACAGATGAATCTGTTTGTTCACTATGTATGAAGGCCAATGTGGAGCCCCATAGAAGGTTGTGTACTAAATGCATTGATGTAACTTTAAATAAAAGTCAGTCTTTACATGCAAAGAAATTATCACCAGACAACGAGGGGGAAGTTATGCCGACTAACTCTCCTCACGTGTCAGTACCTTCGCCTCCCGCTCAGGAGGTGCGTGATTTTGTGGCGCCAAGTACATCAGGGAGGCCCTTACAAATCACTTTGCAAGACATGTCTACTGTTATGACAGAAGTATTATCTAAATTGCCAGAATTAAGAGGCAAGCGTGATAGCTCTGGGTTAGGGACAGAGCGTGCTGATGATGTGAGAGCCATGTCCGATACTGCGTCACAATTTGCAGAACATGAAGACGGAGAGCTTCATTCTGTGGGTGACGGATCTGATCCAGGGAGACTGGATTCAGAGATTTCTAATTTTAAATTTAAGCTTGAGAACCTCCGCATATTGCTAGGGGAGGTATTAGCGGCTCTGAATCATTGTAACAAGGTTACAATTCCAGAAAAATTATGTAGGTTGAATAGATACTATGCGGTACCGGTGTGTACTGACGTGTTTCCTATACCTAAAAGGCTTACAGAGATTATTAGCAAGGAGTGGGATAGACCCGGTGTGCCTTTTTCCCCTCCTCCCATATTTAGGAAAATGTTTCCTATAGACCCCACCACACGAGACTTATGGCAGACGGTCCCTAAGGTGGAGGGAGCGGTTTCTACTTTAGCTAAGCGTACCACTATCCCGGTGGAGGATAGTTGTGCTTTTTCAGAGCCAATGGATAAAAAATTAGAAGGTTACCTTAAGAAAATGTTCGTTTAACAAGGTTTTATCTTACAGCCCCTTGCATGCATTGCGCCTGTCACTGCTGCGGCGGCATTCTGGTTTGAGTCTCTGGAAGAGGCCATTCGCACAGCTCCATTGGATGAAATTATGAACAAGCTTAAAGCACTTAAGCTAGCTAACGCATTTGTTTCTGATGCCGTTGTACATTTAACCAAACTTACGGCTAAGAACTCCGGATTCGCCATCCAAGCGCGCAGAGCGCTATGGCTTAAATCCTGGTCAGCTGACGGGACTTCTAAATCTAAATTGCTTAATATTCCTTTCAAAGGGCAGACCTTATTCGGGCCCGGCTTGAAAGAAATTATCGCTGACATTACGGGAGGTAAGGGCCATGCTCTACCTCAGGACAGGGCCAAATCAAAGGCCAAACAGTCTAATTTTCGTGCCTTTCGTAACCTCAAGGCAGGAGCAGCATCAACTTCCTCCGCTCCAAAACAGGAAGGAGATGTTGCTCCTGGAGATGTTGCTGTTGGAAAACTAACCAGTCCCGGAACAAGGGCAAGCAGGCCAGAAAACCTGCTGCTGCCCCTAAGACAGCATGAAGAGAGGGCCCCCTATCCGGAAACGGATCTAGTGGGGGGCAGACTTTCTCTCTTCGCCCAGGCTTGGGCAAGAGATGTCCAGGATCCCTGGGCGTTGGAGATCATATCTCAGGGATATCTTCTGGACTTCAAAGCTTTTCCTCCACAAGGGAGATTTCATCTTTCAAGGTTATCAGCAAACCAAATAAAGAAAGAGGCATTTCTACGCTGTGTACAAGACCTCTTACTAATGGGGGTGATCCACCCAGTTCCGCGGACGGAACACGGGCAGGGATTCTATTCAAATCTGTTTGTGGTTCCCAAGAAAGAGGGAACCTTCAGACCAATCTTGGACTTAAAAATCCTAAACAAATTCCTAAGAGTTCCATCATTCAAAATGGAAACTATTCGAACCATCCTACCCATGATCCAAGAGGGTCAGTACATGACCACTGTGGACTTAAAGGATGCCTACCTTCACATACCGATTCACAAGGATCATTATCGGTACCTAAGATTTGCCTTCCTAGACAGGCATTACCAGTTTGTAGCTCTTCCCTTCGGGTTAGCTACGGCTCCAAGAATCTTTACAAAAGTTCTGGGCTCACTTCTGGCGGTACTAAGACCGCGAGGCATAGCGGTGGCTCCGTACCTAGACGACATTCTGATACAAGCGTCAAGTTTTCAAACTGCCAAGTCTCATACAGAGATAGTTCTGGCATTTCTGAGGTCGCATGGGTGGAAGGTGAACGTGGAAAAGAGTTCTCTATTACCACTCACAAGGGTTCCCTTCCTAGGGACTCTTATAGATTCTGTAGAGATGAAAATTTACCTGACGGAGGCCAGGTTATCAAAACTTCTAAATGCTTGCCGTGCCCTTCATTCCATTCCACACCCGTCAGTAGCTCAGTGCATGGAAGTAATCGGCTTAATGGTAGCGGCAATGGACATAGTACCATTTGCGCGACTGCATCTCAGACCGCTGCAATTGTGCATGCTAAGTCAGTGGAATGGGGATTATTCAGATTTGTCCCCTCTACTAAATCTGGACCAAGAGACCAGAGATTCTCTTCTATGGTGGCTTTCTCGGGCCCCACCTGTCCAAGGGGATGACATTTTGCAGGCCAGATTGGATGATTGTAACAACAGACGCCAGCCTTCTAGGTTGGGGCGCAGTCTGGAATTCCCTGAAGGCTCAGGGATCATGGACTCAGGAGGAGAAACTCCTCCCAATAAATATTCTGGAGTTAAGAGCAATATTCAATGCTCTTCTAGCTTGGCCTCAGTTAGCAACACTGAGGTTCATCAGATTTCAGTCGGACAACATCACGACTGTGGCTTACATCAATCATCAAGGGGGAACCAGGAGTTCCCTAGCGATGTTGGAAGTCTCAAAGATAATTCACTGGGCAGAGTCTCACTCTTGCCACCTGTCAGCAATCTACATCCCAGGCGTGGAGAACTGGGAGGCGGATTTTCTTAGTCGCCAGACTTTTCATCCGGGGGAGTGGGGACTTCATCCGGAGGTCTTCGCTCAACTGATTCATCGTTGGGGCAAACCAGATCTGGATCTCATGGCGTCTCGCCAGAACGCCAAGCTTCCTTGCTATGGATCCAGGTCCAGGGACCCGGGAGCGGTGCTGATAGATGCTCTGACAGCCCCTTGGGTCTTCAACATGGCTTATGTGTTTCCACCATTTCCAATGCTTCCTCGACTGATTGCCAAGATCAAACAGGAGAGAGCATCTGTGATTCTGATAGCTCCTGCGTGGCCACGCAAGACCTGGTATGCAGACCTAGTGGACATGTCGTCCTGTCCACCATGGTCTCTGCCTCTGAGGCAGGACCTTCTAATTCAGGGTCCTTTCAACCATCCAAATTTAATTTCTCTGAGGCTGACTGCATGGAGATTGAACGCTTGATTCTATCAAAGAGTGGCTTCTCGGAGTTGGTTATTGATACCTTAATACAGGCTAGGAAACCTGTTACCAGAAGAATTTACCATAAGATATGGCGTAAATATTTGTATTGGTGCGAATCCAAGAGTTACTCATGGAGTAAGGTTAGGATTCCTAGGATATTGTCTTTTCTGCAAGAGGGTTTAGAAAAGGGCTTATCCGCTAGTTCGTTAAAAGGACAGATTTCTGCTCTGTCTATTCTTCTACACAAGCATCTGGCAGAAATTCCAGACGTTCAGGCTTTTTGTCAGGCTTTGGCTAGGATTAAGCCTGTGTTTAAGACTGTTGCTCCGCCGTGGAGCTTAAACTTAGTTCTTAACGTCCTGCAAGGCGTTCCATTTGAACCCCTTCATTCTATTGATATTAAGCTGTTATCTTGGAAAGTTCTGTTTTTGATGGCTATTTCCTCGGCTCGAAGAGTCTCTGAGTTATCTGCCTTACATTGTGATTCTCCTTATCTGATTTTTCATTCAGACAAGGTAGTTCTGCGTACTAAACCTGGGTTTTTACCTAAGGTAGTTTCTAACAGGAATATCAATCAAGAGATTGTTGTTCCATCATTGTGTCCTAAACCTTCTTCAAAGAAGGAACGACTTTTGTATAATCTGGACGTAGTCCGTGCCCTGAAGTTCTATTTGCAGGCAACTAAAGATTTTCGTCAAACTTCTTCCCTGTTTGTCGTTTACTCTGGACAGAGGAGAGGTCAAAAGGCTTTGGCTACCTCTCTCTCTTTTTGGCTTCGTAGCATAATACGTTTAGCCTATGAGACTGCTGGACAGCAGCCTCCTGAAAGAATTACAGCTCATTCTACTAGAGCTGTGGCTTCCACCTGGGCCTTTAAAAATGAGGCTTCTGTTGAACAGATTTGCAAGGCTGCGACTTGGTCTTCACTTCACACTTTTTCAAAGTTTTACAAATTTGACACTTTTGCTTCTTCGGAGGCTATTTTTGGGAGAAAGGTACTTCAGGCAGTGGTTCCCTCCGTTTAAAGTTCCTGCCTTGTCCCTCCCTTCATCCGTGTACTTTAGCTTTGGTATTAGTATCCCATAAGTAATGGATGACCCGTGGACTGACTACACTTAACAAGAGAAAACATAATTTATGCTTACCTGATCAATTTATTTCTCTTGTAGTGTAGTCAGTCCACGGCCCGCCCTGTCTTTTAGGCAGATCAAAATTTTTAATTAAACTCCAGTCACCACTGCACCCTATGGTTTCTCCTTTCTCGTCTTGTTTCGGTCGAATGACTGGATATGACATGTGAGGGGAGGAGCTATATAGCAGCTCTGCTTGGGTGATCCTCTTGCAACTTCCTGTTGGGGAAGAGATATAATCCCATAAGTAATGGATGACCCGTGGACTGACTACACTACAAGAGAAATAAATTTATCAGGTAAGCATAAATTATGGTTTTTTTTACTCTCGTTCTCTCTCTTTCTGTATCTGAAAATGTGGTCACCTCCTATGATACTTTCCTCTAACCTGAATTGTCTACTGCAGGTGTTTTTTTTTTTTTTTTTGACTGAGGTTGTTTGGAATATTTATGTTTTGTTAAACATAGTGGGCTAAATTACTAATGTTAGAGCGCTCGTGATATATATTTTGAAGACCTCTCCACTCAAATACCTTTAAAACATGATAAATAATTTTTAATACATTTTAATATTTAATGTGTATGTACTGTACATTTTTTATCTTCTGATGTTCTTCACATAGGGAAAATGTTGTGTGTATTTTTAAATAGAATATATATATATATATATATATATATATATATATATTTTTTTTTATTCTATGTTAAGAACATTGAAATGTAAAATATGCATAACTACCTTTTTGGATTAGCTCGTGGGTGATAAGTGTTTTTTTTTTTCTTTTCAGTTACCTTGCGCTGTTGCGATATCCGAAGTCCTTAAGTTAGCACACGTTGGCTTTTGTTTGCACGCAAACATTTTGCTTTCAACTTGTAATTTGCACGATTACTTGCACGCGTTAAAAATTAACTTCTGGCTGTATTTGCATATGAGTGAAAGTCCTGCGTTTTTTGTTTTATTTTGTTCTTTAATCAACTTCAACATGCAAATGATAAGATAGTTTTATCTCCTTAAAGGGACATTAACCCAGGACAAAATGTATCTTTAATCAAAATATTGATTATATTTTCATTAGTTATGTAATTAGCATTGTTTGGCAAAGTATTACCGTTTATTAGTAATCAGATATCAAAAAATCGATTTCCAAACCCACAGACGGCTATTATTTTCTAACCTCCAATCCTGGACGATAACTCCAGGTTATCAAAATGGCGATTTTTTTTTTTTTTTTTTATGCCATGCGCGATATCCCGGCACGCCATACTTTACGTCACTCAAAGCAGATAGGCAGACCCGCTGTATCGAAATCAGACCGAGCTGATGAATATGCTGAACATAGCAGGTAAGAGCTGAGCGCTGTACTGCGAGAATCTCCCTAACAATAACTAACATTAATTCTTTTTTTATAGCACATTATGAAAAATTATGAATGAAACACATATTCATTTCATTAGAATAGATGTATTATATACCTTTATTTTAAACTTAGCACTTTGTGGATATTATAACGATTACTCTGATGGAAACAAATATTATTACTTAGATCATTATAGACAGCTATGTTATGGACACTTTTTATGTGCAAATATTCTTGCCATCATATACCACACTTCTGCATACATGAATAAGTATCTAAATTTTAAAAACATTATTTGCAAATAAGAGTCAAGTATAAAGTTTATTATATGCAGAAAAAAAACAATTTTTATGGTATATTTTGTACAAAGAATAGGATATTTTAAATAATACTAAGCTTACACTCCTGCAGCAAAAAAAAAAAAATATATTTAGTATTACAGTTTCATATCTCAATTTTTTTTATATATATATATATACAGTATATGATGAGTGTGTATTTTTATTTCAATATTCTTTTTATGTGTTTCCTCAAAATAATATAACTAATATAAATATCATTTACCCATTGTTATTTAAAGGCATGTGCTATTAGACGGTAAAATAGCATGTCTTATACAGATAATGTAATATGAATATACTTTTACAGTGCAACAATTATCATGTCTGCTCTTTCATTAACGATATTTTGCAATATATATATATATATAACACATCAATAATCACAATAAGTGGATTTAAACACTTTGAAATATATATCTGTAAAAATATATGTTTTGTGTGGTAACCAATGTTACAATATTTACAGTCTTAACAAAATAAGTATAACATATATTACATGTTATACGATGAGTTCAATTCACAAGCTAAATGCAGCAACTAAAGAGTTTAACTTTACAAATGTCTGTTACACACTCTTTGTGATAAGTCACTTATTCAGTCCCCATCGTAAAAAGCAATAAAAATGGGTTGTAGATAAGAAGTAGTGAAGCCTTTTACTCCTTATACTGTCAACAACCCGTAGTAATTGAGAACATGACAACCGATTGAATCTTCAAAAGCGCATGCGTTATTCCAATACCACTGTATGGGTAAGTGTGCTATCAGGGATATGATATGTGCGAGTCAACGGATCGCAACGCGCATGGTGACGACATTGTCACATAATGATATGCACGAAATAGGAATACTATTGGAAATTTGGTTTGGTCCTGCATATTGGAGGGTTGGCTATAATGACGTCATCTGAAAAAATATTATTTGATTTCATAGCGTTTTTAAAGATCGTTGGACTGTAAAATTAGGTAGCGCTATTTCTGACCTGCCTCACTACAGGGTATGACGGCTAAGGGGTTAACTAAGGGGTTAATTTGTTAGGGAAAATAAAAATCTACAGCAGATGTAAAAACTCACTAAGTAGAAGTGTTAAAAGGGATATTAAACACCAAAAAATGTTATTGTTTAAAAAGATAGATAATCCCTTTATTTACCATTCCCCAGTTTTGCATAACCAACACTGTTATAGAAATATACTTTTTAACTCTTTTTGACTTGCATTTCAGGCAATTAGTGCTGACTCTTAAATAACTCTTTGCTTATGCACGTAATGTTATTTATCTGAAACATATGAACTAACGTCCTCTAGCTGTGAAAAACTGTCAAATGCATTCAGATAAGAGGCAGCCTTCAAGGGCTTAGAAATTAGCATTTGAGCCTTCCTAGGTTTAGCTTTCAACTAAGAATACCAATAGAAGCAAATTTGATGTTAAATGTTAATTAGAAAGTTGTTTAAAATGATATGCCCTATCTGAATCATGAAAGTTTAATTTGGACTTTACTATCCCTTTAAGTATTTTAATAATCCCTAAACTTGAAATGGGCTTTACATGCGGGTTTTTTAAGCCCTGGGCTATTACCATACTATTGGCTAATAATGCTATACTGCCTCCTGGACAATTTAAATTGGCTACAATTACAGTGGACAGCCTACTGTATCTTCTCTTATGGCATTTCTGGGAACTACATTGCCTAGTATATCATGCAGTCAGAGGTGAGGATTTGTGCGGTTTCAGTTGCTACCTTGGCTCAGACTTTGTGAGCTCCAAAAAGTACAGTGGAATTCGTGACAGCAGCAACTGTTGAGCAGTGATTGACATTTAGAGGCCTAGTTATCAAGCCGTCAACCTCAAATACGCTGGAATTCCGCAGTTATCAAGCCCTACACACCGGCAAAAGTAGAATTTAGTGACGTAAGCTTCGATCCGCCGGACTCAGTCCGACACAGATCGATTCTTACGTCACTCCAGATGTTCTGCACACAATTGAGGCACAATCTGACTACTTCTGCTAGTTATCAAAAAACTAGCAGGTACGCTCGGCACTTTTCAGGCCCAGCGTACCTGGTTTTCAATCCGCCGCCCTGGAGGCGGCAGATCCCATAGGAATCAATGGGAGTCTGACCATAGCGAAAGTTCATGTTCGCTGCTGCCCGACATCCCATTGATTCCTATGGGAGCTGTCTACACCTAACACCCTAACATGTACCCCGAGTCTAAACACCCCTAATCTGCCCCCCTACACCGCCGCAACTAAATAAATATATTACCCCCTAAATCGCCGCTCCCGGAGCCCACCGCAAGCTACATTATACATATTAACCCCTAATCTGTTCCCCCGTACACCGCCGCAACTAAAGTTATTAACCCCTAAACCGCCGTTCCCGGACTCCGCCGCAACTATAATAAATGTATTAACCCCTAAACCGCCGCTCCCGGACCCCGCCACCACCTATATTAAACTTATTAACCCCTAATCTGCCCCCCCTACACCGCCGCAACCTATAATAAATTTATTAACCCCTATCCTGCCCCCTACACCGCCGCAACTATAATAAAATTATTAACCCCTAAACCTAAGTCTAACCCTAACCCCCCCTAACTTAAATATTAATTAAATAAATCTAAATATTATAACTCTTATTAACTAAATTATTCCTATTTAAAACTAAATACTTACCTGTAAAATAAACCCTTTTAAGGGCTGGTAAGGTAATAGAGCTGTTAACTTTTTAATGTAGAATAGGGTAGGCCATTTTTTTTATTTTGGGGGGATTTGTTATTTTATTAGGGGGTTAGATTAGGTGTAAGTAGCTTAAAATTGTTGTAATATTTTTTAAATGTTTGTAACTTATTTTTTTTTTATTTTTTGTACTTTAGTTAGTTTATTTAATTGTAGTTATTTGTAGGTAATTAATTTAATTAATTTAATGATAGTGTAGTGTTAGGTTTAATTGTAACTTAGGTTAGGATTTATTTTACAGGTAATTTTGTATTTCTTTTAGCTAGGTAGTTATTAAATAGTTAATAACTATTTAATAACTATTCTAACTAGCTAAAATAAATACCAAGTTACCTGTAAAATAAATATAAATCCTAAAATAGCTACAATGTAATTATTAATTACAATGTAGCTATCTTAGGGTTTATTTTACAGGTAAGTATTTAGTTTTAAATAGGAATAATTTAGTTAATAAGAGTTATAATATTTAGATGTATTTAATTAATATTTAAGTTAGGGGGGTGTTAGGGTTAGACTTAGGTTTAGGGGTTAATAATTTTATTATAGTGGCGGCGGTGTAGGGGGGGGCATATTAGGCGTTAATAAATGTATTATAGGTTGCGGCGGTATAGGGGGGGCAGGATAGGGGTTAATAAATTTTATTATAGGGGGGGCAGGATAGGGGTTAATAAATTTATTATAGGTGGCGACGGTGTAGGGGGGCAGGATAGGGGTTAATAAGTTTAATATAGGTAGCGGCAGGGTCCGGGAGCGGCGGTTTAGGGGTTAATACATTTATTTAGTTGCGGCGGGGTCCGGGATCGGCAGGATAGGGGTTAATAAATGTATTATAGGTGGCGGCGGTATTGGGGGGCAGGATAGGGGTTACTAGGTATTATGTATGTGGCGGTGGGCTCCGGGAGCGGCGGTTTAGGGGTTAATACATTTATTATAGTTGCGGCGGTGTCCGGGAGCGGCGGTTTAGGGGTTAATAACTTTATTTAGTTGCGGGGGGCTCCGGGGCGCCGGTATAGGGGGTAGAACAGTATAGTTAGTGTAAGTGCTTAGTGACAGCTTGTCAATAAAGCTGTCAAAAAGCCAAAGAGCAGCGAGATCGGATGAGTGATAACTATCACAGTCCGCTGCTCATCGCCCCGTACTTGGTGCGCAGCTTTTTGACAGTTTTTTTTAGAACTTTGGCGAGGTTTTTCAGGTCCGCGGCGGCGATGGTAGGCGAGCTTAGGCGGTCGTATTGGGCCGGCGAAGGCAGGTAAGTAGACACGTTGAGATATATATATATATATATGTATATGTATATGTATATAGATATATATATATATATATATATATATATATATATATATATATATATATATATATATATATATATATATATATATATATATATGTATACAGGGAGTGCAGAATTATTAGGCAAATGAGTATTTTGAACACATCATCCTCTTTATGCATGTTGTCTTACTCCAAGCTGTATAGGCTCGAAAGCCTACTACCAATTAAGCATATTAGGTGATGTGCATCTCTGTAATGAGAAGGGGTGTGGTCTAATGACATCAACACCCTATATCAGGTGTGCATAATTATTAGGCAACTTCCTTTCCTTTGGCAAAATGGGTCAAAAGAAGGACTTGACAGGCTCAGAAAAGTAAAAAATAGTGAGATATCTTGCAGAGGGATGCAGCACTCTTAAAATTGCAAAGCTTCTGAAGCGTGATCATCGAACAATCAAGCGTTTCATTCAAAATAGTCAACAGGGTTGCAAGAAGCGTGTGGAAAAACCAAGGCGCAAAATAACTGCCCATGAACTGAGAAAAGTCAAGCATGCAGCTGCCAAGATGCCACTTGCCACCAGTTTGGCCATATTTCAGAGCTGCAACATCACTGGAGTGCCCAAAAGCACAAGGTGTGCAATACTCAGAGACATGGCCAAGGTAAGAAAGGCTGAAAGACGACCACCACTGAACAAGACACACAAGCTGAAACGTCAAGACTGGGCCAAGAAATATCTCAAGACTTATTTTTCTAAGGTTTTATGGACTGATGAAATGAGAGTGAGTCTTGATGGGCCAGATGGATGGGCCTGTGGCTGGATTGGTAAAGGGCAGAGAGCTCCAGTCCGACTCAGACGCCAGCAAGGTGGAGGTGGAGTACTGGTTTGGGCTGGTATCATCAAAGATGAGCTTGTGGGGCCTTTTCGGGTTGAGGATGGAGTCAAGCTCAACTCCCAGT
>NC_069500.1:602684083-602769083 GCF_027579735.1 Bombina bombina
TATTTAAAAAATGAAGCAAAATAAATAATGGAAGTAAATTGTAATGTTGTTTAAATTTCTATTCTCTATCTGAATCATGAAAGAAAGATTTTGGGTTTAGTGGCCCTTTAAGCCCTGCTTATAAGCTGGCATAAGGGGGGGGGGGATTGAAATTCAATAACCCCAGGATTACATTCAGTTAAAATAGGCCAATGTTTTTTAACAATTTTTTGTATCACAGCTGATTGTGCATTATATTCTGATACAAACATAATACGAGAATCATTTTTTATCATATCTTTCTTCTTGCTCAACAAAGTTTCTCTAGGTATTGATCTAGCATATTGTATTTCTCTATCAATTAATGCAGGTGGATAACCTCTATTAAGGAATCTATTCCCCATTTCTTTAAGTCTTAATTCTAGTAAGTTTTCATTTGAAATGATCCTGCGGGCTCTAAGAAATTGGCTGCGGGGGAGGGCCTTAAGTAAAGAGGGAGGATGGGCACTTTCATAATGAAGTAAGCTGTTTCGATCTGTCTCTTTACGATGGAGATCAACTAATAGTAAATGCCCATTTCTCCAACATTGGTGTGTCCGGTCCACGGCGTCATCCATAACTTGTGGGAATATTCTCTTCCCCAACAGGAAATGGCAAAGAGCACAGCAAAAGCTGTCCATATAGCCCCTCCCAGGCTCCGCCTCCCCAGTCATTCTCTTTGCCGCTCTGAACAAGTAGCATCTCCACGGAGATGGTGAAGAGTATGTGGTGTTTAGTTGTAGTTTTTTATTCTTCTATCAAGAGTTTGTTATTTTAAAATAGTGCTGGTATGTACTATTTACTCTGAAACAGAAAGAGATGAAGAGTTCTGTTTAAAAGAGGAGTATGATTTTAGCAGCAGTAACTAAAATCAATTGCTGTTCCCACGCAGGACTGTTGAGCTGAGAGAACTTCAGTTGGGGGGAACAGTTGGCAGACTTTTCTGCTCAAGGTATGACTAGCCATTTTTCTAACAAGACTGTGTAATGCTGGAAGGCTGTCATTTTTCCCTCATGGGGATCGGTAAGCCATTTTATTAGACTTAGAAAGAATAAAGGGCTTATTATGGGCTATTAACTGGTGGACACTCTTAAGGGCTAAATCGATTGTTTATTTAGGTTATTTTTGAAAGTTTGAAGTAATTTTCACACTTTTATTGTTTGGGGAACGTTTTTATCGCCAGGCACTAGTTTAGACACCTTCCCAGTCAGGAAGGGCCTTTCACTATAGTAGGCAGAGCCTCATTTTCGCGCCATTATTGCGCAGTTACTTTTGAGTACAGTGCATGCAGCTGCATGTGTGAGGGTCTGGTATCCACTGAAAACGTTCCTAGAAGACTTGAATTGGTATCGTATAGCCCCCTGGGATTGGTGAAGTCGCAACAAAGGCTGTGGCTGGGACTGTAGTGGGGTTAAAATTGCAATCGGCTCCGGTTTCCACATTTTAAGGGTTAACAGCTTGAAAATTGGGGTGCAATACTTTGAATGCATTAAGACACTGTGGTGAAGTTTGGATAATTCCTTCATAGTTTTCTCCAACATTGGTGTGTCCGGTCCACGGCGTCATCCTTACTTGTGGGAATATCTCTTCCCCAACAGGAAATGGCAAAGAGTCCCAGCAAAGCTGGCCATATAGTCCCTCCTAGGCTCCGCCCACCCCAGTCATTCTCTTTGCCGTTGCACAGGCAACATCTCCACGGAGATGGTTAAGAGTATGTGGTGTTTAGTTGTAGTTTTTTTATTCTACTATCAAGAGTTTGTTATTTTAAAATAGTGCTGGTATGTACTATTTACTCTGAAACAGAAAGAGATGAAGAATTCTGTTTGTGAGAGGAAGATGATTTTAGCAGACAGTAACTAAAATCCTTTGCTGTTTCCACATAGGACTGTTGAGATGAAGTAACTTCAGTTGGGGGAAACAGTTAGCAGACTTTTCTGCTTAAGGTATGACTAGCCATATTTCTAACAAGATTGTGTAATGCTGGAAGGCTGTCATTTCCCCTCATGGGGACCGGTAAGCCATTTTCTTAGTCTCAAGCAGAATAAAGGGCTTAATATGGGCTATAAAACTGGTAGACACTTTTATGGGCAGAATCGATTGCTTTATTTGGGCATTTTATACATGTTTATGCTGGTATTTCACACCTATAAACTTGGGGAACGTTTTTTAACGTCAGGGTCATTCCAGAAAAATTATGCAAGATGGACAAGTTCCTAGAGGTCCCGGTGCACCCTGATGCTTTTCCAATACCTAAACGGGTGGCGGACATAGTGAATAAGGAGTGGGAGAAGCCAGGCATACCTTTTTGTCCCTCCTCCTATATTTAAGAAATTGTTCCCTATGGTCGACCCCAGGAAGGACTTATGGCAAACAGTCCCTAAGGTCGAGGGGGCGGTTTCTACACTAGCCAAGCGCACAACCATTCCCATTGAGGACAATTGTGCTTTCAAAGATCCTATGGATAAAAAATTGGAGGGTTTGCTTAAAAATATTTTTGTACAGCAAGGTTACCTCCTTCAACCTATTTTGTGCATTATTCCTGTCACTACAGCGGCGTGGTTCTGGTTCGAGGAACTGGAAAAGTCGCTCAGTAGGGAGACTCCGTATGAGGAAGTCATGGACAGAATTCACGCACTTAAGTTAGCTAATTCCTTTATTTTAGACGCCGCTTTACAGTTAGGGAGGTTAGCGGCGAAAAATTCAGGGTTTGCAATTGTGGCGCGCAGAGCGCTCTGGCTAAAGTCTTGGTCGGCGGATGTATCTTCCAAGACAAAATTGCTTAATATCCCTTTCAAAGGTAAGACCCTCTTTGGGCCAGAATTGAAAGAGATTATTTCAGACATCACTGGGGGAAAGGACCATGCCCTCCCACAAGATAGACCTTTCAAGGCTAAGAATAAGTCCAATTTTCGTTCCTTTCGCAATTTCAGGAACGGACCGTCTTCCAACTCTGCAGCCTCTTGACAAGAGGGTAACGCTTCCCAGACTAAACCAGCTTGGAAACCAATGCAAGGCTGGAACAAGGGTAAACAGGCCAAGAAGCCTGCTGCTGCTACCAAAACAGCATGAAGGGGTAGCCCCCGATCCGGGACCGGATCTAGTAGGGGGCAGACTCTCTCTCTTTGCTCAGGCTTGGGCAAGAGATGTTCAGGATCCCTGGGCACTAGAAATAGTCTCTCAGGGTTATCTTCTAGAATTCAAGGAACTACCCCCGAGGGGAAGGTTCCACATGTCTCGCTTATCTTCAAACCAAATAAAGAGACAGGCATTCTTACATTGTGTAGAAGACCTGTTAAAGATGGGAGTGATACACCCAGTTCCAACTGTGGAACAAGGTCAGGGGTTTTACTCAAATCTGTTTGTAGTTCCCAAAAAAGAGGGAACTTTCAGACCAATTCTGGATTTAAAAATTCTAAACAAATTTATTAGAGTTCCATCGTTCAAAATGGAAACCATTCGAACAATTTTACCTACAATCCAGGAGGGTCAATTTATGACTACCGTGGATTTAAAGGATCCGTATCTACATATTCCTATCTACAAAGATCATCATCAGTTCCTAAGGTTCGCCTTTCTGGACAAACATTATCAGTTCGTGGCTCTCCCATTCGGGCTAGCCACTGCTCCAAGAATTTTCACAAAGGTGCTCGGGTCCCTTCTAGCGGTTCTAAGACCAAGGGGTATTGCAGTGGCACCTTATCTGGACGACATTCTAATCCAAGCGTCATCTCTTTCCAAAGCAAAGGCTCATACAGACATTGTTCTAGCCTTTCTCAGATCTCACGGGTGGAAGGTGAACGTAGAAAAGAGTTCCCTGTCTCCGTCGACAAGAGTTCCCTGTCTCCGTCGACAAGAGTTCCCTGTCTCCGTCGACAAGAGTTCCCTGTCTCCGTCGACAAGAGTTCCCTGTCTCCGTCGACAAGAGTTCCCTGTCTCCGTCGACAAGAGTTCCCTGTCTCCGTCGACAAGAGTTCCCTTTTTTGGGAACAATAATAGATTCTTTCGAAATGAAGATCTTCTTGACAGAAGTCAGAAAGTCAAAGCTTCTGAACGCTTGTCAAGTTCTTCACTCTATTCTGCAGCCTTCCATAGCTCAGTGCATGGAAGTAGTAGGTTTGATGGTTGCAGCACTGGACATAGTTCCTTTTGCTCAAATTCATCTAAGACCATTACAACTGTGCATGCTCAAGCAGTGGAATGGGGACTATACAGACTTGTCTCCAAAGATTCAAGTAGACCAGATGACCAGAGTCTCACTCCGTTGGTGGTTGTCCCAGGACCACCTGTCTCAGGGAATGAGTTTCCGCAGACCAGAGTGGGTCATTGTCACGACCGACGCCAGTCTATTAGGCTGGGGCGCGGTCTGGGATTCCCGGAAAGCTCAGGGTCTATGGTCTGGGAAGAGTCTCTTCTCCCGATCAACATCCTGGAACTGAGAGCGATATTCAATGCTCTCCGGGCTTGGCCTCAACTAGCGAAGGCTGGATTCATAAGATTCCAATCAGACAACATGATGACTGTAGCTTACATCAACCATCAGGGGGGAACAAGGAGTTCCTTGGCGATGAGAGAGGTATCCAAAATCATCAAATGGGCTGAGGATCACTCCTGCCACCTATCTGCAATCCACATCCCAGGAGTAGACAACTGGGAGGCGGATTATCTGAGTCGTCAGACTTTCCATCCGGGGGAGTGGGAACTCCACCCGGAGGTGTTTGCCCAGTTGACTCAATTATGGGGCATTCCAGACATGGATCTGATGGCGTCTCGTCAGAACTTCAAGGTTCCTTGCTACGGGTCCAGATCCAGGGATCCACAGGCGACTCTAGTGGATGCATTAGTGGCACCTTGGTCGTTCAACCTAGCTTATGCGTTTCCACCGTTCCCTCTCCTTCCCAGGCTTGTAGCCAGGATCAAACAGGAGAAGGCCTCGGTGATTCTGATAGCTCCTGCGTGGCCGCGCAGGACTTGGTATGCAGACCTGGTGAATATGTCATCGGCTCCACCATGGAAGCTACCTTTGAGACAGGATCTTCTAGTACAAAGTCCATTTGAACATCCAAATCTAGTTTCTCTGCAGCTGACTGCTTGGAATTTGAACGTTTGATTTTATCCAAGCGTGGGTTTTCAGATTCAGTGATGGATACTATAGTCCAAGCCAGAAAGCCTGTGACTAGAAAGATTTACCATAAAATATGGAAAAGATATATCTGTTGGTGTGAATCCAAGGGATTCTCCTGGAGTAAGATTAAAATTCCTAAGATCCTCTCCTTTCACCAAGAAGGTTTGGATAAGGGATTGTCAGCGAGTTCGCTAAGAGGACAGATTTCTGCTTTATCTGTCTTGTTGCACAAACGACTGGCAGCTGTGCCAGATGTACAAGCTTTTGTACAGGCTTTGGTCAGAATCAAGCCTGTTTACAGACCATTGACTCCTCCCTGGAGTCTAAATTTAGTTCTTTCAGTTCTTCAAGGGGTTCCGTTTGAACCCTTACATTCCATAGATATCAAGTTACTATCTTGGAAGGTTCTGTTTTTGGTTGCTATTTCTTCTGCTAGAAGAGTTTCTGAATTATCTGCTTTGCAGTGTGATCCACCTTATCTGGTGTTCCATTCAGATAAGGTTGTTTTGCGTACCAAGCCTGGTTTTCTTCCAAAGGTTGTTTCCAACAAGAATATTAACCAGGAAATAGTTGTTCCTTCTTTGTGTCCGAATCCAGTTTCAAAGAAGGAACGTTTGTTACACAATTTAGATGTAGTCCGTGCTTTAAAGTTCTATTTAGAAGCAACAAAGGATTTCAGACAAACTTCTTCTTTGTTTGTCGTTTATTCTGGTAAGAGAGGAGAGGACAAAAAGCTACTGCTACCTCTCTTTCTTTCTGGCTGAAAAGCATCATCTGATTGGCTTATGAGACTGCCGGACGGCAGCCTCCTGACCGAATCACAGCTCACTCTACTAGGGCTGTGGCTTCCACATGGGCCTTCAAGAACGAGGCTTCTGTTGATCAGATATGTAAGGCAGCGACTTGGTCTTCTCTGCACACTTTTGCCAAATTCTACAAATTTGATACTTCTGCTTCTTCCGAGGCTGTTTTTGGGAGAAAGGTTTTGCAAGCCGTGGTGCCTTCTGTTTAGGTAACCTGATTTGCTCCCTCCCTTCATCCGTGTCCTAAAGCTTTGGTATTGGTTCCCACAAGTTATGGATGACGCCGTGGACCGGACACACCAATGTTGGAGAAAACAGAATTTATGCTTACCTGATAAATTACTTTCTCCAACGGTGTGTCCGGTCCACGGCCCACCCTGGTTTTTTAATCAGGTTTGAAAAATTTCTTTCTCTATACACTACAGTCACCACGGCACCCTATAGGTTCTCCTTTTTTTCTCCTAACCGTCGGTCGAATGACTGGGGGCGGCGGAGCCTGGGAGGGGCTATATGGACAGATTTTGCTGTGCTCTTTGCCATTTCCTGTTGGGGAAGAGAATATTCCCACAAGTTATGGATGACGCCGTGGACCGGACACACCGTTGGAGAAAGTAATTTATCAGGTAAGCATAAATTCTGTTTTTTAATAACTTTGGTGTCAAGAAATGAAATATAATCCTCACTCCATATCAATTTAAATTTAATGCTACCAGTAGCACCATTCAATTCATTGACAAAATCGCATAGGGATCCAACGTCGCCCCTCCAAACTCCAAAGATGTTATCGATATAGTGCCACCAGCAGGCGCCATACCGATGAAATCCCGGATTGGTATATACAAATCTCTCTTCGAAAATGTTCATAAAAATATTAGCGTAGTTAGGGGCGACGTTGGACCCCATTGCGGTTCCATGCGTTTTCAAAAAAATAATCGTCTTCGAACAGGAAATAATTACAGTAAAGAATAAGTTCTAATAATTGTGATATAAAATCAATATGTTGCTTCAAACATTTATCATCAGAGCTTAGTACTGCTTTAACAGCACATATTCCACTTTTGTGGGCTATTGAAGTGTAAAGACTCTCTACATCTAAGCTGAACAGAATATATTTAACAGATTCTAATACCAATGAATCCACCTTTCTAAGAAAGTCACTTGTGTCTTGTAAAAAAGAATTTGAATTTTCAACATATGGTCTCAATATTAGGTTCCTTTTGTCAATGAATTGAATGGTGCTACTGGTAGCATTAAATTTAAATTGATATGGAGTGAGGATTATATTTCATTTCTTGACACCAAAGTTATTAAAAATGGGCATTTACTATTAGTTGATCTCCATCGTAAAGAGACAGATCGAAACAGCTTAATTCATTATGAAAGTGCCCATCCTCCCTCTTTACTTAAGGCCCTCCCCCGCAGCCAATTTCTTAGAGCCCGCAGGATCATTTCAAATGAAAACGTACTAGAATTAAGGCTTAAAGAAATGGGGAATAGATTCCTTAATAGAGGTTATCCACCTGCATTAATTGATAGAGAAATACAATATGCTAGATTAATACCTAGAGAAACTTTGTTGAGCAAGAAGAAAGATATGATAAAAAATGATTCTCGTATTATCTTTGTATCAGAATATAATGCACAATCAGCTGTGATACAGAAAATTGTTAAAAAAACATTGGCCTATTTTAACTGAATGTAATCCTGGGGTTATTGAATTTCAATCCCCCCCTATGCCAGTTTATAAGCAGGGCTTAAGCTTAAGGAAACAACTTATCAAGGCTGATATTGGTCCGAGTAAATCTATTATACAAAGTGTAATAGGTAATAAAAAAGAAGGATGTTACCCATGTCTTAATTGCTCCTGCTGCAATAATACAGTATGTCTAAAGGCTCATTTTTCTATCATCCAGTAACAGGGAAAAAATTTAGTATCAGAGGCTATCACTCTTGCTGTACCCAATTTGTTGTATATATGATCAAATGCCCATGTGGGCATGGCTATGTCGGAGAGACGACAAGAAACATCAAAGACAGAATTATAGAACATCAGAGTAGTATTAGGACAGGTAATAAAAAAAGCTCCAGTAGCTCATCACTTTATCAAGATGGGCCATCTAATAAATGAATTAAGATTCCAAATTATTGAAAGTGTATCTAGACCTCTCAGAGGGGGCAATAGAGAACAGCTGTTGAAACAGCGCGAAGCACTCTCGATTTTTAAATTAGGAACCCTTGAACCTAATGGTCTCAATAGAGATTGGGACCTCTCTGTTTTCTATGAAATATGTGTTCATTTTTTCTATATAAAATAGGTTGTGATTGTAAATACTATGTGATTTTTGTAGAATTTTTATATGATGAATTTTTATACATATAAAATATAGCTATCCAAATAGTTAGGAGTATTGTTACATTGTTTTTAAGTTTGTAATATATCCACTTTGATGTACTGAAACCTATAGGGTTAAACAGAAAATTGGCAATTTAGCGCCACCTAGTGGTATATGTCTATATATAGAAAGAAATAATTTCATTTGTGAGCATGATTAAGGAAGTTTATTCCGAAACGTCGCTGCTACCTGTCTCTGTGTAAAGTTTTTTAATAACTTTTGTTTGCTGTCACTCACCTGTGGATATTTCGTATACTGTTGGAGTCTGGAGTGAGGCCCCTGAGTGAATTTGCATGTTCCTGACCGTTGTTGTGCTGGACTGAACCTTGTTTGTTTGGATTCTTTTAGACACTACAGGACTGTAGTGTTGTGCTTGGTACATGGGATATCTTAGGTAATGCCACATAGAACATGGCACCTCTGGAGGCTTCACACTTACACTTATTGTTGGTTGTTGGGTTATCAAAAAGTCCAATGGGCCCCTGTCGATGCGTTTCTGAGATATTGCTTTTTGGTCTTGAGGTGTTTATATGTCCCTTGGGGTGCGATCTGGAAGGACCATTATCTGTTTGGGGTGTTGCACAGATTTTATAACAGCGCTGGGTGCTTGTTGTTGGTTGCCGTAGTGCTCATCTAGTGGGTTACATGTTGATCATATGGCTTCTAGAGACTTAGCAAGAGATGTTGTTGGAGTCTGTTTGTGGTACAGAAGCTGTATCATATGTTCTGATGGTGCTTTATCCAGTAACCTCTGCATGAGGGCCTCAAGTTTCTGAAAGTGTGCATCATGCCGCTGCCACATGGTCTCAACATCCATATTTGCCGCAATGTGTTTACCTAAAATGAGCAATATCTTGTGTGCAGGTTGATGTTAAATCTGAAGTATAATGCTGTGCAATTAAGTAATGCCGTTTCTTGTTGTGGTCAGTTATCGTGGCATGCCCAGGGGGGAAACGCTGCCTGCTACAAGCCGCCATTTCAGGCCTATGTGATCCAATCCTGGGCTCTGGTTTCACAAATACAGCCAGAAAGACAGTGATATGGTCACGGTAGAGCAAAATAGTGTTGTTATGGTCGTCTGATTAAAGACAAATCTACTGGAGCTCATCGAGAGTCCGACTGCTCAGGATCCCTGCTTGGACACGCCCCTTAGTGAATGTTTTTGAGGTGAGTCCGTTTTTTAACACATCTCTTATGTTCTTTGCCGGTTTTTAGCCATCTTTAAAGTGATGTAAACTGTAGCAGACCTTATTAAATATATTAAATGTTAGCCATAAAAGAAGTATGTGTACCTTTGTACCTTTTTTTGTTTTTTTTGTTTTATAATCTATTCATTGAAGGGTTAAATCCATGCAGATCATACCAGTGCTTTTACGACCATCCACCGGTCCACTAAGAAGGATTGGTTTTATACTTTATAAACCCTAAATTCCTGTATCTAAGCCCCTGCAGACTGCCCCTTGTCTCAGTACTTTTTACAATTTTGCATTTTAGCCAATTAGCACTGGTTCTTGTGAACCCATTATCATTCTCCATGGGAGTGAGCACAATAGTATCTATATGGCACACATGAACTAGCACTGTCTGGCTTAAAAAGGCACTTAGATAAGGGGTGCCCTTGAGGGGCTTTGAAACAGGAATTTAAGGAGTATAAAGTATATTAAAATAAATATGTTGGTTATGCATTGTGCAAATCTGGGAATAGGTAGTAAAGGCGTTGTCTATCTTTGTAAACAATAAAGTAGTAGTCAAGTAGACTCCCTTTAGTTCATACGATTGTGGTTGTGGACAATGGTGGTAAATTAGGGAACACTTTCAAGATAATCAACTTTCCCAAGTTTCTCGCAGAGATGATCCATGACATTTAGTGTAGCTTTCTCCGGAGCATCCTCTGCCCCGTTACCACTTTCTGTTGGGGTACCTCAAGGCTCTGTCCTCGGTCCCCTTCTCATTTCAATCTATACGTTATCATTAGGTTCCTTAATAAAGTCCCACGGATTTCAATATCATTTTGTATGCTGATGACACCCAAATCTACCTCTCCAGACCTACCTCCTTCCTTACAAACCCGTGTCACTAACTGTGTTTTTCTCATATCTTATCTTGGATGTCCTCTCATTACCTTAAGCTAAATCTCTCCAAAACGGAACTCCTTATTTTTCCCCCTTCTTTCAAAATCTCCACCCCCCAATTTTCTATAACTGTTGATAATTCCATCATTACCTCTACCCTGCATGCCCGATGTCTTGGGGTCACACTTGACTAAGACCTTTCCTTCACTCCTCACATTCAGTCCTTGACTAAAGCCTGCCGCTTCCACCTTAAAAACATCTCTAAAATTAAACATTTCCTTACACAAGACACAACTAAGATTTGAATCCACTCTCTCATCCTTTTCCGTCTCGACTACTGCAACTTCGTCATCTCTGGTCTACCTCGCTACCGCCTAGCTCCTTTACAATCCATAATGAATGCCTCTGCCAGGCTCATCTTCCTTACACGTCGCTCTTCCTGTGCTGCACCTCTCTGCCAATCCCTTCACTGGTTTCCTGTTGCCTCCAGGAATTAAACACAAAATCCTCACTTTGACATACAAAGCCCTCAACTGCACTGCTCCCCCCCCCCCTACATTTCAGACCTTGTTTCCAGATACTCTCCCTCCGCCCCCTTCGCTCTGCTCACAATCTCCTCCTCTCTTGTTACTTTCTCACATTCCCATTTTACAGGACATCTCCAGACCTGCCCCCATCTTGTGGACCTCCCTGCCTCGCTCCACAAGACTCTCCCCTAGTTTTAACAGCTTCAAGCGCTCCCTAAAGACTCAACTATTCAGGGATGCATACAACCAACACTAACCTTTCCTAACTCCATTGCTTTCCTCTTGAACCCCTTAGAATGTAAGCATATGAGCCCAGATATTTGCAGATCGCCTTCATAAGAGCTGACAGGGCCATCTACCCATTTGATCCCTATAAATGTTATCCTGTATACCAACTATGTTTATAGCGCTGCAGAATCTGTTGGCATTCTACAAATACCTGTTAATAATAATAATTGGGTTAAATAAAAGATAATAATGTGTGTATGTATAAAGTTTTATATTTATATTAGACCCCTTTGCTCTTCCTGTTCAATAGTAATTCATACAGTCAGGGGAATTACCTACTCCCTGAAGGGTCCCTGGAAGGGGCTTTATGGTGGTATACTGGCTAATTAGAAAGTTGATAAAAAACCTCCCAGCACCCAAATACTTTGTATTGCTGCCAGGGGCGTATTATGGCCTAGGCCAACAAGGCCAGTGCCTAGTGCGGCAGATTTGGGAGGGGCAGCACATCTGCCCTATCCTCTCTCTCTCTAAAAGACACAGTACAGTGAGCGATAAAGTGCAGGCTTTTACAGAGAAATCAAGGCACGTGTGCTGATTATAGTTGCTCTTCACAGGCAGTGCTCCCTTAAACCGTTGCTTCATTTAGAGCTGCCAACATTTTTGCAGTGGAAGCGTTCTTGGTGAGAAACTTGCCCGGGGATATGCTTACAAGGTGAGGCTGGAGGAGAAGTCCTTGTGCCGATATGCAGCCTCCCCTTGTCAGCTGTGGTGGGTCTGCGATCTGTGTCTGCATCTGTGCACTGCTTAGATCAGCTTGTGATATCTCCCCACTTTTTCTTTCTCTCGCGCTCTCTCTCTTTCTCTTTCTCTCTTTTTCTCTCATTTTTTTTCTCTCTTTTTCTCTCTTTTTTCTCTCTTTTTTTTTTCTCTCTTTTTTTTTCTCTCTCTTTTTTTTCTCTCTCTCTTTTTTTTCTCTCTCTCTTTTTTTTCTCTCTCTCTTTTTTTCTCTCTCTCTTTTTTCTCTCATTGTTCCCCACAGAAATGTTTCCAGCTGGGTGGGGGCAGTGTTATTCTAATATTATAACTTTTTCAGCTAATTTAAAGGGACACTGAACCCAAATTTTTTCTTTTGTAATTCAGATAGAGCATGTAATTTTAAACAACTTTCTAATTTACTCCTATTATCAGTTTTCTTCGTTCTCTTGCTTTCTTTATTTGAAAAAGAAGGAATCTAAGCAATTTTTTTGGTTCCGGACCATGGAAAGCACTTGTTTATTGGTAGGTGAATTTACCCACCAATCGGCAAGAACAACACAGTGTGTTCACCAAAAATGGGCCGGCATCTAAACTTACATTCTTGCATTTCAAATAAAGATACCAAGAGAATGAAAATAATTTGATAATAGGAGTAAATTAGAAAGTTGTTTAAAATTGCATGCTCTATCTGAATCACAATAGAAACATTTTGGGTTCAGTGTCCCTTTAACATAAATAGATTTAATGATAATTTATGCAATAAGCATTGAAACTTTAATAACACATTTTTGCTTAAACTTGGTGGTCAGTGCACCCATTTAAAAGGTTCTGCAGAGAACACTAAGCATTGCACCACCCCAGTCTCGCTGTGCACGCACACTGGATCAGTGACAGTATACAAAAGGGAGGAGAGGAGGCTTTAATTAAAACCACGTTGGCAGTAAACATTTAAACAGGTTATATCATGTGTGTTGATTTGAGACGTCCCTGCACTCTTAGTTTTATAATCAGTCAGTTGGTTATTGTTACTAGAGACTCTAGTTTGATGCTGATTATTTTTTTGCAAACTTGAACTAAACCAAAATGCAGACCCCCCCCCACCACAGTTTTAATATAAAATATGGCTGTATAGAACATTTTAGTTCCCAAAAGAGTCTGTGATTAAAGGGACAGTCAACACCAGAATTTTTGTTGTTTATAAAAGATAGATAATCCCTTAATTACCAATTCCCCATTTTGCATAACCAACACAGTTATAATTATACACGTTTTACCTCTGTAATTACCTTGTATCTAAGCCTCAGCAGACTGCCCCCTTATTTCAGTTCTTTTGACAGACTTGCATTTTAGCCAATCAGAGCTGTCTCCATGGTAAATTCATGTGCATGAGCTCAATGTTATCTATATGAAACACGTGAACTAATGCCCTCTAGTGGTGAAAAACTACCAAAATGGATTTAGATTAGAGGCGGCCTTCAAGGTCTAAGAAATTAGCATATGATCCTCCTAGGTTTTGCTTTCAACTAAGAATGCCAAGTGAACAAAGCAAAATTGGTGATAAAAGTAAATTGGAAAGTTGTTTAAAATTACATGCCCTATTTGAAACATGAGAGGTTTTTTTTGTACTTGACTGTCCCTTTAACTCAAAACAAACTTTACCTTGAGTAGATTTTTTTTAATTTTTTTATTCCATTCCATTGTCTTTTTATTATGCATTTGATTATGCTTTTCTATTGTATTGAATAGTACTTTTTAACCCATTCATGTGGGTTAAACACATAGTTCTGTGCATACATTAGTGCAATTATAAATTACTCTAGCATATTAGGGCTGTTTATTATTGCTTCTTTTTGTCCTTTAACTTTTATCTTGGTAAATATGATTTAGAAAACAGATTTTCACAAATAGCCTGTTCTGTTAATCTTTTTATATTCCCCTGAATTATTTTTTTTAAAGGGACAGTAAACACCAGAATTTTTGTTGTTTAAAAAGGAAGATAATCCCTTTATTACCCATTCCCCAATTTTGTATAACCAACACAGTTATAATAATAGAATAACACAAGGGACTGCGATGGGGACTACATTTGCCCCATCGTATGCCAATATTTATATGGACAATTTTGAATCTAAGTACATTTGGGCCAACAATCCCCACAGCAGTAATTTAATCAAGTACCATTGGTATATAGATGATATCGTTATGATTTGGAGGGGGTCAGAAACTAGCTGTGGGGAACTGTTGAACCACATGAACAACAACAATTACAATCTCAAATTCACTTCCAAAATAGATAAACAAAAAGTAGAATTCCTAGACTTAGTGTTATTCGTGGATGAGAATCAGAAAATAGCAGTTTCCAACTACCGTAAACCCACTGACAAAAATAGGTTTTTGAACGCAAAAAGTGGGACACCTACCAAGGTGGAAAACTAATATCCCGCTAGGTCAGTACCAGCGGATCAAAAGGAACTGCACCAAAGACACTGACTACTACAGAGAGGAAGCAATTTTGGATAACAGGTTTAAGGAGAAAGGCTATGATCCGAAAGATTTACAAAAAGCTAAAGAAAGGGTCAGAATCATGGATAGAACAAGCATTCTACAACCTAAAATAGAGCCAAACAGAATAATAACAATCCAAATAGGGAAGTCAGGTTTGTCACCACATATAATCAAGGCAGCAGAGACATTCAAAATGTTTTAAAAAAACATTGGGGAATATTAAAAGCAGATCCTGTTTTAGGAGCTACCCTATATAAAACCCCGTTAGTGACATTTAGAAAAAACAGAGACCTGAAAAACATTTTAGCTCCCACCAAATTACGCAGTGCCTTAAGAGACAAAATTGCACCAACAACCTGGCTGGAACAAAAACCAGGAACATACAGATGTGGGGTGAGTAGGTGTGCAATGTGTAGTTACATCAAAACAGGGAATTCCTTTATTAATTACAATGGATCTAAATCATTTAAAATGAAATGTAATTGCGGCACCAATTACGCCGTTTATCTTCTTAGTTGCAAATGCAACCTTATCTATATTGGTAGAACAAAAAGGAATGTATGCACCAGACTTAGTGAGCATGTCAATAACATTAAGAGAGGTTTAACTACACATATTGTATCAGAACACTTTAGGCTGCACCACAACAAAGACCCTAGTTCTTTAAAAATACAAATAATAGACTGGATTCCACCAAACAAATATCCTAATAGACTCCTCACATTGAGACGCAGGGAGTCATATTGGATTTACCAACTTGACTCCATGCAGCCTCACGGTCTCAACGTGGATCTAGACTTACAAGCTTTTATGTGACGTTCAATCTTTAACTTTTTATATTTACTGTAACCTTTCAGGGCTAAGGGATATTCTTTTAAATATTTAAATATTCTTTACTAGGCAAGTTTTATGTACCCTTTTAGGCTTTTTTAGAGATGTTTTTATTAAGAACTTTTTAAAACAATTATTCTGATACAATTGGTACTGTTATAAACATATATTTTACATGGTTTTTGTGAGTTAGTATGTGCAATAGTAGTAACAATCAGGACCTTGTTAAATTGTTATTGGATTCAGCCTTTCACAATCAGTTTGCACACACAGCAAGATCAATGATTGGCTGAGAATCCTTTTACCACCCACAGTGGCTCTTTTCTAAAGCTGGTTTGAGCCCTGTGATGCATTCAGCTTATTGTTATTTTGATTATACTCTTGAAAAAGTCTGAGCGAACTCGGACGAAACGTACGTAGAGTTATCTGTATTATACCACCAGGAGTAATTTTATTTCCAGCACCTCTCACCCAGACTTGGTATTATCCGACTGAGATGTTCGTGCCTGGGCTGTGAATTCGATTACCTAACTGGAGGAATTATTTTAACCCATTTTGCTGTTTTATCTCCTAAAAGTTTGTGAGTATGTATTGTGTACTTGCACTTATGTCCTAATAAATTACCCTGCACTTGAATTGGGCTGCGCCTGTCTTCTATTCTGTCCTAGTTACAGTTATAATAATATACTTTTTTACCTCTGTGATTACCTTGTATCTATGGCTCTGCAAACTACCCCCTTATTTCAGTTCTTTTGACAGACTTGCATTTTTAGTCCATCAGTGCTGACTCCTAGGAGCTTCACATGCCTGAGCTCAAAGTTATCTATATGAAACACATGAATTAACGCACTCTAGTGGTGAAAAACTGTTAAAATGCTTTCAGATTAGAGGCAGTCTTCAAGGTCTAAGAAATTAGCACATGAACCTCATAGATTTAGCTTTCAACTAAGAATACCAAGAGAACAAAGCAAAATTGGTAATAAAAGTAAATTGGAAAGTTGTTTAAAATTGCATGCCCTATTTAAATCATGAAATTTTTTTTTTGTCTTTACTGTCCCTTTAAGTTACACACCTGTTTCTATGTAATCAGTTTGTCTTCACAAAAGCTAACAGTGTTTAGTACCATTATAAAGAGATTGGTTTCTAGAGAAGCAGTATGAAATTTGTCTTTATAAATTTGAGTTGACAGTCGAAGACTGAAAGAGTTTTCTTCCCAAAATGTGTTTTGCTAAATTATACTTTATGTAAAGTAATTTAAACTCAGGTGCATTATATAAAGCAGTCTTCTGACAGTTGAATTTGAACCTGTAAATGTATTCTACTGCTAAAGCATCCAACACATTAATTTATGAGCTATTTTCACAGAGTTTGTATTTCACTATCCTAAAAATGTGTTAAAAGGACCCCCCCCCCCCCAAATTGTTCAATGTTTAAATGAAAAAGACAACCCCCCACACACACACTGGGTTACAGTGCAGCCCTTGTATCATCTCCCCCTTTGTTTCAAGCATTTTCCCCACATTTGACAACTAGGGCGACCACAAGCCAGTCATAAGCCTAACTGCCTGTACTTTGCAAGGAAGCTGCGCTCCTGGTGCCTCTGCTGTAGCAACTCTGTTTTGTTAGACTGGCGAAATGCGACTGCTGTAGCAGAAGCACCAATAATACACTCTGCTTTCATACAATAGAGCTGGCGGTATCTCTTGCCAGAAGTGAAAAAAATGCTCCAAAATTTTTATTGTTTAAAACCTATTCCCCAGATTTGCACAGCCAACACGGTTATATTAATATACTTTTAACCTCTGTGATTACCTTGTATCTAAGCATCTTCTGACAGCCCCCTGATCACATGACTGTTTATAATATATTGACTTGCAGTTTAGACAATTAGTGCTGTGTCATCCACAATCCACAGGCCGGAGGGCATTCTTATCTATGGCTCACATGAACTAGCAGTCTCTTGTTAATGAAAGCTAATAAAAAAGCATATGATAAGAGGCTGTCTTTAGTGGCTTAGAAACAGGCAGAAATTTATAGCTTTAAATGTTATAAAGTATGTTAATATAAAAATGTTGGTTGTGCAAAGCTGGGGAATGGGTAGTAAAGGCGTTATCTATCTTTTTAAACAATAAAAATTTTGGTGTTGACTATCCCTTTAAAACAGTGTGTGTATATGATCTATGCATGGAGCTGGCAGTAGTTTTTTCTATTGCTTTATATACAAGCTGTGTGTGGGAGTCGGGAGTTACACTGAGGTTAAATGATGGCTAGTTTTAGTGAGTGCGTGTGCTGCTGAGGATGGAGTGATGGACCTGTCTTGCTCTTCTGCAATTATCCTGCAAAGCCAATTAAAATGTTTTTCTCTACTTTATCCTTTCCTCTGCTCCTCAATTCATTTCCATTAAGCACCTATTCCTTAACCTTTAAGGAGACATTGGATTGAGACATTAAGTTTAATGCATCACTTTCAGTTACCTAGAAGGAAAGCACTACAGGGAGTCGTTTTAAAACATCCATGTTTTAAAGGGACAAACACCAGATTTTTTGTTGTTTTAAAAGATAGATAATCCCTTAATTACCCATTACCCATTCCCCAGTTTTGCATAACCAATACAGTTATAATAATACACGTTTTACCTCTGTGATTACCTTGTATCTAAGCCTCTACAGACTGCCCCCTTATTTCAGTTCTTTTGACAGACTTGCATTTTAGCCAATCAGAGCTCACTCCTCAGTAAATTCACATGCATGAGCTCAATGTTGTCTAATTGAAACACATGAACTAACGCCCTCTAGTGGTAAAAAACAGTCAAATACAGAGGCGGCCTTCAAGGTCTAATAAATTAGCATATAAACCTCCTAGGTTTAGCTTTCAACTAAGAATACCAAGAGAACAAAGCAAAATTGGTGATAAAAGTTAATTGGAAAGTTGTTTAAAATTGCATGACTTATTTGAATCATGAAAGTTTTTTTTTTTTTTTTTTGGACTTGACTGTCCCTTTAAGTTCTATTTTGAATGACGTATACAACATTTCTGCAGTTTCCAGTGAGCCCCCATAGCTAAGATCCATAGATAGCATTTCTAGTTTTTAGATTTCATCAGCTTATTTCTTGAAACAAAGTTCCAACTTGAACGTTTTATGCTACTTAGAACTACAGTGATCGTCTATTGACGCCCAATAATTAATATTTTACAATCCTGTTCAGCAAAAACAAAAAGCTTTCAGCTTGCTGCAATGTTCCCACTTTGGATATCCGTGTCTCTTATGCCAATTAACACTTGCTAATATATTGTGATGTTGCTAAATGTATTCATCACTTTTCATCATGGTATTTTTAGGTAATCTGACGGTATTAAATACAAATATAGCTCCCATAAATCAGTGCTGAATAACTCCCATTGTGTTTGAAATCAAGCTTATTCACTGTTTATGCCGCATTCAGCCTAGCTCAAGAAACTGATCTTCCAACATTTTTGTTTTGCATTTAAAGGGACTTAAAAGCCCAACAAAAATTCTTTCATGATTCAGATAGTACATACAATATTAAAGCTTTCCAATGTACTTCTATTATCAAATTATCATTGTTTTATTATTCTTTGTTGAAAAAGCAGGAAGGTTAGATCAGGAGTGTGCATGTGTTGGCAGCACTATATGACTGCAGTTTTGCAGCAATGTTATACATTAGCAGGAGCACTAGATGGCAGAACTATTTCCTGTCATGTAGCGCTCCAGACATATACACGCACGCGCACCTATCTAGATTTCTCTTCAGCAAAAAATAACATGAGAACAAAGCAAATTTAATAATAGAAGTAAATTGGAAACTTTTTTTGTAATTGTATTCTCTATCTGAATTATATAAGAAAAAACTTCCGTAATCACCTGGTGCATAGTCCAGTAGCTATGATTACGGCCCCAGGCCGAAACATGTTAGCGGACTCATTGTTGTGATCGTACTTGTGACGCTTCCTGGAGTGTTTTTATCCTTGTTACAATAAAGACTTTTTGCTTTTAAAGACCGCTGCTAGCAACTTTCTTCTACTTTATTTCTATAATACTGGGCAGCAGCAGCTGTTTTGGGACACTGAGCTCCGAAGCTGGTTTATGGGATACTCTGTTTGTGGCATTGACAGTGGATTGGCGTATAGTTTCAACACGCTGAAGTACGTCCGCCACGCCCCCTCCTGCATAGTAGGACGCCTTTGGAGAACGCTGAGGAGATCGAGTGCACACATGTGAATTCCGCAGGTTCCGTCTAAGGCAGCGAGAGCCGTTTGGGGTTTGCGGTCCGGAGGTGCGGTGAGTAAACGCCTTCTGGGAACACTGTTCATTCCTGGTTTACTCTCTGTATGTGTGAGAGTAGAGGATACCGCACACTCTGTTTGTTAGTTTGTATACCGCTCACGATACCCCACAACCTCCGGTTTTCTGAAGCACACTCTACTATTGACATATATCCTGATTGTCATTAAAGGCGTGTATAGGGGGTGTAATTCAAGTAATTGAAGCGTTTCAAGCTTTTTACACTACACTGCTCTTCAACAGTGTTTTCACCTTTACAGGACTTTGTTTACTTCTATACCAGTTTATACCTACACAGTATATACAAGGACAGTAACAGTTATCTTTATTTTTTTGTTTTTATATATATATATATATATATATATATATATAATATCCTTTAGCTGTAAAAAAAATGCAGTTAATACAAACATTATGATCATCTCTAGCCTGGGTTGACTTCTCCAAATAAGGCAAGTAGTGGGTAGGATTTGGCTATTGAAAAACAATTAGTGAATAAGATCTTAATTTGCTTTTAAAAAATAAAGGTTTGCCTGCTATGTTATTCTATTGTAAGACAATATAAATGCCTAATTATAAAGTGTTTAGCATCACTTTAACGGTGCACAAGGAACTTACAAGAACAGACATCTGTGTGAATGAAGGAAGGTTTCATACCCCCCTCTCTGTTGGTGCTGTTTAGGGTTCATTGGTGTATTATTATGGTGTATTTTATAAGTGGTTGTTTTCAAACCTGTCCTCAGACTTGCCTAACAGGCCATATTTTGATGATATCTGAACTGGAGCACAGGTGAAATAATCAGCTGATTAGTAACCATGGTTATTTTACCTGCTCTCATCAAGGTAATCCAGTAAACCTGGCCTGTTGGGGAGGCCTGAGGACAGCTTTTAAAACCAATGGTCTAAGTCAAGGAAGCATGAATTCCAAGATCTGTATAGAGATGGTGGGACCACTCAATATGTCACTACACTATAGAATTGAAAATGCAATGGGGAGGAGTAAATAACAAAAACCGGGGTAAGAATATCATTTTTTTTTATTACATTATAAAGTTATATACTGAGTTATATGCGTTAATATGCTTTAATATGTAATGTAATTTAGGTTTTTTAAATGATTGTTTAGTGAGCATGTGGTATGCATATTGTAACATTGTGAAGATGCTGAGGGTCTTTGCATATTCTCACTGGTTAATAAGTATGATAGAGACTAAGCGGTGTGTGTGGCTATAAGGTTACTCGGTAAATTATGCTCCCAGCTTGCAAGTTATCCTGGTGTTAGGGTGGGCAATATGGCTCACTGTTGAAGATGACTTCATTTCCATAGCTAGGGAACTCTCTGGGCTACATTGCAAGGTATTTCTTGACTATAGTGTTTTTTTAATAGGTGGAATTTTGTGTTTTGAACACAACTGTTGGTGTTTATGTGAGCGTGTTCTGATTAGATCTGACTAAGTTACTGTAGTTGAAGCCACCAATTATAAGATTAATTTAGCTATTTAAAATTCCTTCCAATTTTGTATTAATTGTTCCAGTACATTTTAGACATTGACAATATTCATTCTCACATTTTATTTTTACTGTTAAATCAATATTCAATATTAGAACCCCCCCTTTTTAATTAACTATATTAAAGAAGGAAAACTTAAAATGGGCATTAAGGAGAATTCTGAATTGCAAAGTAGTGCATTTCAATAAACAACTTTCTAAAAATGAATTTTAGAAAAGTTATGGCAGCTATGTAGGTGCATGCCACTCATGTAGTGGTATTGAATTTTCCTGATGCTTCTAGTTTTACTAAACCTTGGAACATGCCTGAAAAGAAAAAAGTGCATTAGGCTGCCTTCCGCTTGTCTTGAGCCCTTACAGCTCTTTGTACAGTGCCTAAGACGTGCAGATTGTAACTGTGCAGAAACGAGGCTTCCTTAATGGAAAGATAGGGACATTATAATGAGTCTGGTATAATTTAGTGTACATTATCTAAACTGGATATGTATTGTTTTTGATGTATTTTTTTAAATCTAATGGAATTTCATTTTATTTTATCTGATAATTATATTTATTTGCAATGTTACTACATTAAGGTTTATGAAGGAGCTCTAGCAAATAATATTATAACATTAATATGTTTTCTATGTTAATTAATAAGGTAAAGTTTGAATCTATGTTTTTGTAATTGTAATTTATTAACCTGCTTCTAGATTTAAACGGTGTTGGATTTAATAAATTGATTCTAAGAAAATAGAACCAGAATAAATTTAGACATTTTTTTTTTATTTTTAGAGAGGGAGCTTGGATACAGAATGGCTAAATGTAGCAGAATATTTTTATCTGAGTTTCCATGGCTAGTGGAAGGTGACCTTGTTAGCAGTGCAAAGTATATTAACTAAATATAGTACCAACAACTGAATTCTGCTTGTACAGATCCAAATCTGGTACCCTAGACTGCAATCCATCTATTGATTAGGGCTGCACTCTGTCCTTCAAGAAGATACTAGATAACCGGGGAAACGGGGGTGGGGATGTTAGATGGTGCAAAAAAAAAACATCATTTAAGATAGATTTTTTTTTATTCAATGAAATATATTGTATGCATTTTTATGATATGTATTTAGATTTCTTATTTTATTGTATTTATTGGATGATTAGGCAATCCTACAGCAAAGACTGCTTTACCAATCTTTATGAAATTGTATTGTAGAAGCATATTGGTTCTGTGGCTTGAAGGGGAGTGAATATCTGCAGTTATGTCCTGTAACAAATATATACAATTATACATTGTTGTGAAATGTGTTTTCCTTCTTTATGATTTCCTCACTCTCAATGGTTTCAGATCTTATTACAAAATGTCATATAAGATCAAGAAGACTAGCGCAAACACATATGTCATTTGTTTCTGATTATTTAATTCATTCATTTATTTAAGGAAAATAGTTATCCAACACCCACTGGCCTTGTGGGAAAAAAGATATTGTCCACCAAACGTAATAACTGCTTGTACCACCTTCAACAACAACAATATTTGCAACAAAGCACTTCCTATAATTAGACATCAGTGTTGCACATAACTGTGGAGCTATATTGACCCACTCTTCTTTGTAGAATTTATGTCATTCAGTGACATTGCAGAGTTTTTGAGCACACACTATCTGTTTATGGACCTGCCACAGCATCTCAATGCTCATCTCAGGACTTTTTGTTTCAGACATTCTGGGGTGAACTTAATCTTGGACTTTGGTCCATTATCTTGTTGTATAACCCAATTACGCTTCAGATCACAGACTGATGACCAGATGTTATTCTACAAAATGTTTTAATAGAGAGCAGAATTCATGGCTTCTTCAGTGAGGACAAGCATCACCCTATAATCACTATCATTGAATGTTGGCAAGGTGTTCTTATTGTGAAGATATTCAGACAAGTCTGAAGAAACAGCCACTGACTCTGGTTGGCTAATGCTTTTGCATGGTTTTAATGCTTTTATTACTAAATCCTTGTTGATTTTATCTACAAACCTGCCTGAGTTTGGATCACAATCTGCATTTGTTATACAGCTTTGGTTCCTGCTCCCAAGTTCCAGGCTGTGGGTTAATCAGTTAGCTAGGAGACTGTGAAGTCCCATATTGCTTATACGTTTTGAGTAGCATTTTTTTTATACCTCTCATTTCTGGTTTTATAACAAATTATGCTGTGTGGCGACCTTTTTTTTTTAGCTTGTAATTTCTTATTGTGAATTGCTGCTTTTGTTCACGCCAAACATAACATGTATTCCAAAAAGTTCCAGTTTTGACCGGTATGTCCGCAGAACATTTTTCCAAAAGGCTTGGTGGTCATAAATGTGCGTTTCTGCAAACGTGAGATGAACACCTATGCTTCTCTTGGTTAGCAGTGGTTTGCACTTTGCAGTACTCACATACATTCAAAATTTCACCTGTCTTTTTCCATAAATATATATGTGTATGCTTATCTACATATATATTTATGTGTTTATATGTTTTTTTACACATATAAGCGCATAGATAGATATAGAAGTATCTAAGCATATTCATTTATTGCTGCGCAAGGTGTTTGTGTGCGGCTATCGGCATGAAAACGAGGCTCCCATTGGAGCCTATGGAAGCGTGCTTGTGAGCGCTTTGGCTAACAAAAATTGTATGGATTAATCCCGAATACTCATTACTTGGGTATATATATAATTACATAATGAAAAGAAAACAATTAATTAATGTGAGTTTATGTATTTGGATAGGTCATAGCAAAGAATCTCTTTTGGGCTTTTGTTTTCCAGAATTCTCTAAAAAAAACTTTGTGCTGAACACTCATTCCCTGCTAGTTTTAGTGTAGTCTTCTGCTAAAGAAAAATAAAAAATGATGCTGATTTCATGCTCCTTTTTATACATGCTATTTTTTTTTCTTTCTATTTCCCTTTTAATAGAGATGACTTGCAATTTATTTATGCTGAACTTATTGAACATGCAGAACTAAAAACCCTCTTGGGCATTAAATGGACAGAGGTACTAAGATGTCATCTGAAGGTGCACATGCTCAGCCTCATAGTTTTCCTGATGCAGATATACACTAATATGGATGGCCATCTCACTACAGGATTTATCTAATAAAGATGGAGGCTGAGAAATGAACAAAATGAAGCCCAGTAGCTGTTTTGTTTTATTTAGGTTTGAAACTTTTATGTTGAACACAGTTTTTTTTTTTTTTATATAGGTTTTGTAATCCGAAAATTGAATAATTTATACCTAATTATTGTTGTGTTTTTTTTTTCTTTTTTGTAACATTTCTTTGCTCTGTAGAAATCTTACAAATGCATGTCGAGCAGTGCTTGCATTATTGATTTTTTTTTAATGGCATTTTCCATTTATTCGTTGGCAAAGTTACCATCTAAATTTCTTCGTATAAAAAAAGAAAACAGACGGGAATGGAATATTGTTCACATCGATTGCATTATGTTCTGACTTGTCATATATTGTATGAAATGATGTTCGTTTCTGTAGAAATAATAATGTTACCAAATGATGGCTCTTATTTAGAAAACCATTTATCAATAAATTACTGTATTAGCTATATAATAAACCCTTTTGAAACCTATATTGAGAAGCTACGATTCACTTTTGATTTGAAATCCTTCATCTTGATAATTTACTATTCTGCACATTTAGCACCCTATAGAGGAAATACACTGCTACATTATGCAGAAATGGTTTACAAAATTATATTAAACATAAACTCTGAGAAGATTGAGAATCCAGTCATATATTTTAGGGCTGAGAAGGGACGGCTCAAGATATTGTGCTGCCTGGGACCAATGCTGAAATGATGCCTCCCCTCCAATTCTCCATCCACAGTAGATAGTGACTGAATAGACCCCTGACAAATGCCACTTGAGTGCTGTGGTCCCCACCAGGTCCCATTATAGAGCCTGCCCTGGGAATAAGGGAACTTTTTTAAAAAGCTAAATGCATTTCTGTACAATAAGAAATTGTTAGTACAATGTTGCAGTGGTAGGAAAATGGTGAACCCTTTTTAAAAGGGATATTAAACACGTCAAAATATTAATATAAATTGTTAAATTACATGTAGTAAAACAACTATGCAATATACTTTCATTATTTATTTTGTTCTCCTTTCCTGTAATGTAATTGTGAATATTTTGGGCTTTCCAAATTATGTTAAACATGGAAGTGCAGACACAGCTTTATTCCACACAGTCATTGGTTGCACACTCTAGTAAGCCATTTATAACCATTCCTAATTGGCCTCAGTGTAACCTAAGATACAATATGGCAGCACACATTGCTTTATGAACATTAACTTTACACTTATTTTTTCAGTATTTAAACAAATAATATAATTTTTTTAAATACATGTACAAATTGTTTTCAGCCTAATCTTTGCTCTGAATATATAATTCAAACAATAATTTATTTAGTGTTTAATGTCCCTTTAAAGAGAGGGAAAACATGAAACCTTTGTTAAAATAGCAGCAGTGCACTACTGGGAGCTAGCTAAACGCATTGGGTTAACCAGTGACATGAGGCATACATGTGCAGCCACCAATCAGCAGCTTGCTTTCAGTAATGCTTTGCTTTTCCTGAGCCTACCTATTTATGCTTTTTAACAATGGATACCAGAAGAAGAGGGCAGATTAGATAATAGAACTTAATTGGAAAGTTGTTTAAAATTGCATGTCCTGTGTATATCATGAAAGTTTAATTTTGACATTACAACCTAGAATGCTAGTTTAGGGTCATTATAGATCTTCAAAGCAAGATGAAGAATTTGAATAATAGAAGAAAGAAAGGACAAAAGAAAATTATTTGAATTGCGTACTAATGATTATGTGAGATATATAATTTAAAGAATTTGTTTAATAAAGGGATAGTAAACCCAAATTTGTTCTTTCATGATTCAGTATGAGCATGCAATTTTAAGCAACTTTCGAATTTACTCCCATTATCAATTTTTATTTGTTCTCTTGATATCACTGTACTTGACAAAGTAGGAATGTGAGCTAAGGAGCCAGCCCATTTTTGGTTCAGCACCCTGGCTACATTTAGCCACCAAAAAGCAAGTGCAACCCAGGTTCTGAATCAAAAATTGGCCGGCTCTTAAGCTTACATTTCTGCTTTTCAAATAAAGATAACGAGAAGGAAGACAAATTGATAGTAGGAGTACATGAGAAAGTTGCTTCAAATTGCATGCTCTGTCTGAATCGTGAAAAGTTTTTTTTTATTTTGACTTTAGTGTCCCTTTAAGCCAGTTTAACTGGAAGCTGCATTAGAATAAATATGGCAGACATAAAATAAAAATAATTCTATTACTTTCTAAAGTAGGATACAGTATAATAATGACATACAAAATGTCTAAATATCAATTTTAAACACTTTATTACATTTATTACTTTTTCAGCCATACTCGTAGACTTTATTCTTTGGACAGGTTTTAGCCAAATTCTCAAGAAAGGCAGTAGGGCATTATCTAATAGTATACATATCTATTTTTTATTGTACAGTTATGCAAAACTGGGAAATGGATAATAACATAATTTATGCTTACCTGATAAATTCCTTTCTTCTGTAGTGTGATCAGTCCACGGGTCATCATTACTTCTGGGATATTACTCCTCCCCAACAGGAAGTGCAAGAGGATTCACCCAGCAGAGTTGCATATAGCCCCTCCCCTCTACGTCACCCCCAGTCATTCGACCAAGGACCAATGAGAAAGGAGGAACCAAGGGTGTAGTGGTGACTGGAGTATAATTTAAAAATAGTTACCTGCCTTAAAAAACAGGGCGGGCCGTGGACTGATCACACTACAGAAGAAAGGAATTTATCAGGTAAGCATAAATTATGTTTTCTTCTGTTAAGTGTGATCAGTCCACGGGTCATCATTACTTCTGGGATACCAATACCAAAGCAAAAGTACACGGATGACGGGAGGGATAGGCAGGCTCTTTTATACAGAAGGAACCACTGCCTGAAGAACCTTTCTCCCAAAAATAGCCTCCGAGGAAGCAAATGTGTCAAATTTGTAAAATTTGGAAAAAGTATGAAGCGAAGACCAAGTTGCAGCCTTGCAAATCTGTTCAACAGAGGCCTCATTCTTAAAGGCCCAAGTGGAAGCCACAGCTCTAGTGGAATGAGCTGTAATTCTTTCAGGAGGTTGCTGTCCAGCAGTCTCATAGGCTAAACGTATTATGCTACGAAGCCAAAAAGAGAGAGAGGTAGCAGAAGCTTTTTGACCTCTCCTCTGACCAGAGTAAACGACAAACAGGGAAGACGTCTGTCGAAATTCTTTAGTTGCCTGTAAGTAAAATTTTAGGGCACGAACTACATCCAGATTGTGCAGAAGACGTTCCTTCTTTGAAGAAGGATTTGGACACAAAGATGGAACAACAATCTCCTGATTGATATTCCTGTTAGTGACTACCTTAGGTAAGAACCCAGGTTTAGTACGCAGAACTACCTTATCCGAATGAAAAATCAAATAAGGAGAATCACAATGTAAGGCTGATAATTCAGAGACTCTTCGAGCCGATGAAATAGCCATTAAAAATAGAACTTTCCAAGATAACAACTTTATATCAATGGAATGGAGGGGTTCAAACGGAACGCCCTGTAAAACGTTAAGAACAAGATTTAAACTCCATGGTGGAGCAACAGTCTTAAACACAGGCTTTATCCTCGCTAAAGCCTGACAAAAAGCCTGAACGTCTGGCACTTCTGACAGACGTTTGTGTAACAGAATAGACAGAGCTGAGATCTGTCCCTTTAATGAACTAGCAGATAAACCCTTTTCTAAACCTTCTTGTAGAAAAGACAATATCCTAGGAATCCTAACCTTACTCCAAGAGTAACCTTTGGATTCACACCAATATAGGTATTTACGCCATATTTTATGGTAAATCTTTCTGGTAACAGGCTTCCTGGCCTGTATTAAGGTGTCAATAACTGACTCCGAAAACCCACGTCTTGATAAAATCAAACGTTCAATTTCCAAGCAGTCAGCTTCAGAGAAGTTAGGTTTTGATGTTTGAAAGGACCCTGTATCAGGAGGTCCTGTTTCAGAGGTAGAGACCAAGGTGGACAGGATGACATGTCCACCAGGTCTGCATACCAAGTCCTGCGTGGCTATGCAGGTGCTATCAGAATCACTGATGCTCTCTCCTGTTTGATTCTGGCAATCAATCGAGGAAGCATCGGGAAGGGTGGAAACACATAAGCCATCCTGAAGTCCCAAGGTGCCGTCAGGGCATCTATTAGGACTGCTCCTGGATCCCTGGATCTGGACCCGTACCGAGGAAGCTTGGCGTTCTGTCGAGACGCCATGAGATCTATCTCTGGCTTGCCCCAACGTCGAAGTATTTGGGCAAAGACCTCCGGATGAAGTTCCCATTCCCCCGGATGAAAAGTCTGACGACTTAAGAAATCCGCCTCCCAATTCTCCACTCCCGGGATGTGGATTGCTGACAGGTGGCAAGAGTGAGACTCTGCCCAGCGAATTATCTTTGATACTTCCATCATTGCTAGGGAGCTCCTTGTCCCTCCCTGATGGTTGATGTAAGCTACAGTCGTGATGTTGTCCGACTGAAACCTGATGAACCCCCGAGTTGTCAACTGGGGCCAAGCCAGGAGGGCATTGAGAACTGCTCTCAATTCCAGAATGTTTATTGGCAGGAGACTCTCCTCCTGACTCCATTGTCCCTGAGCCTTCAGAGAATTCCAGACGGCACCCCAACCTAGAAGGCTGGCGTCTGTTGTTACAATTGTCCAGTCTGGTCTGCTGAATGGCATCCCCCTGGACAGATGTGGCCGAGAAAGCCACCATAGAAGAGAATTTCTGGTCTCTTGATCCAGATTCAGAGAAGGGGACAAGTCTGAGTAATCCCCATTCCACTGACTTAGCATGCACAATTGCAGTGGTCTGAGGTGTAAGCGAGCAAATGGCACTATGTCCATTGCTGCTACCATTAGGCCGATTACCTCCATGCATTGAGCCACCGATGGGTGTTGAATGGAATGAAGGGTGCGGCAAGCACTTTGAAGTCTTGTTAACCTGTCTTCTGTCAGGTAAATCTTCATTTCTACAGAATCTATAAGAGTCCCCAGGAAGGGAACTCTTGTAAGTGGAACGAGTGAACTTTTCTTTTCGTTCACCTTCCATCCATGTGACCTTAGAAATGCCAGTACCAACTCTGTATGAGACTTGGCAGTTTGAAAGCTTGAAGCTTGTATCAGAATGTCGTCTAGGTAAGGAGCTACCGAAATTCCCCGCGGTCTTAGTACCGCCAGAAGAGCACCTAGAACCTTTGTGAAGATTCTTGGAGCTGTAGCCAATCCGAATGGAAGAGCCACAAACTGGTAATGCCTGTCTAGAAAGGCAAACCTTAGATACCGGTAATGATCTTTGTGAATCGGTATGTGAAGGTAAGCGTCCTTTAAGTCCACTGTGGTCATGTACTGACCTTCTTGGATCATGGGTAAAATTGTCCGGATAGTCTCCATTTTGAATGATGGAACTCTTAGGAATTTGTTTAGGATCTTTAAATCCAGTATTGGTCTGAAAGTTCCCTCTTTTTTGGGAACCACAAACAGATTTGAGTAAAACCCTTGTCCCTGTTCCGACCGTGGAACTGGATGGATTACTCCCATTAACAATAGTTCTTGTATGCAGCGTAGAAACGCTTCTTTCTTTGTTTGGTTTGTCGACAACCTTGACAGATGAAATCTCTCTCTTGGAGGAGAGTGTTTGAAGTCCAGAAGGTATCCCTGAGATATTATCTCTAGCGCTCAGGGATCCTGGACATCTCTTGCCCAAGCCTGGGAGAAGAGAGAAAGTCTGCCCCCCACTAGATCCGATCCCGGATCGGGGGCCCTCAATTCATGTTTTTTTAGTGGCAGCTGCAGGCTTCCTGGCCTGCTTGCCCTTGTTCCAGGACTGGTTAGGTCTCCAGCCTTGTCTGTAGCGAGCACCAGATCCTTCTTGTTTTGGAGTAGTGGAAGATGATGCTGCTCCTGCTTTGAAATTCCGAAAGGAACGAAAATTAGACTGTCTAGCCTTAGGTTTGGCTTTGTCTTGAGGTAGGGCGTGGCCCTTACCTCCTGTAATGTCAGCGATAATTTCTTTCAAACCAGGCCCAAATAAGGTCTGTCCCTTGAAAGGTATATTAAGTAATTTGGACTTAGAAGTTACATCAGCTGACCAGGATTTTAGCCACAGTGCTCTGCGCGCTTGAATGGCGAATCCGGAATTCTTAGCCGTAAGTTTAATTAAATGTACTACGGCTTCCGAAATGAATGAATTAGATAGCTTAAGTACTCTAAGCCTGTCTGAAATGTCGTCCAGCGTAGCTGAACCAAGATTCTCTTCTAGAGACTCAATCCAGAATGCCGCTGCAGCCGTGATCGGCGCAATGCATGCAAGGGGTTGCAATATAAAACCTTGTTGAACAAACATTTTCTTAAGGTAACCCTCTAATTTTTTATCCATTGGATCTGAAAAGGCACAGCTATCCTCTACCGGGATAGTGGTACGTTTAGCTAAAGTAGAAACTGCTCCCTCCACCTTAGGGACCGATTGCCATAAATCCCGTGTGGTGGTGTCTATTGGAAACATCTTTCTAAATATTGGAGGGGGTGAGAACGGCACACCGGGTCTATCCCACTCCTTAGTAATAATTTCAGTTAGTCTTTTAGGTATAGGAAAAACGTCAGTACTTGTTGGTACAGCAAAATATTTATCCAACCTACACATTTTCTCGGGTATTGCAACTGTGTTACAATCATTCAGGGCCGCTAACACCTCCCCTAGTAAAACACGGAGGTTTTCCAGCTTAAATTTAAAATTTGAAATATCTGAATCCAATCTGTTTGGATCAGAACCGTCAGCCGCAGAATGAAGCTCTCCGTCCTCATGTTCTGCAAGTTGTGACGCAGTATCTGACATGGCCCTAACATTATCAGCGCACTCTGTTCTCACTCCAGAGTGATCACGCTTGCCCCTTAGTTCTGGTAATTTAGCCAAAACCTCAGTCATAACAGTAGCCATATCTTGTAATGTTATTTGTAATGGCCGCCCAGATGTACTTGGCGTCTCCATATCGCGCACGTCCCGAGCGGGAGATGCAGGTACTGTCACGTGAGGCGAGTTAGTCGGCATAACTCTCCCCTCGTTGTTTGGTGAAATTTGTTCAATTTGTACAGATTGACTTTTATTTAATGTAGCATCAATACAGTTAGTACATAAATTTCTATTGGGCTCCACCTTGGCTTTAGTACAAATAGTACAGGTCTCATCTTCTGAATCAGACATGTTTAACAAACTAGCAAATGAACTTGCAATTTGGAAATACTATACAAGTAAAATACAATGAAAAAAACGAACTGTGCTTGAAAAGCACTGAATATATATAGCAGATGAAATCAATCAGCTTTGTAAAACAAAATGCAACTTAGCAAAGGCTTGTACCCAGTAGCAAGAAATAACTAACCCTGAGGCATAAAAAAGTTAAAGAATAAACGTTTTTTATCACAGTCAACTACAATCTTACAGCTCTGTTAGATTACTTCCCTCAAATTAGCTTTGAAGATCCCTGGGTTCTGTAGAGATAAACCGGAACATGCAGGAAAAAACAATGAGCTTTTGACTGAAATTTTTGATGCGTAGCAAAAGCGCCAAAAAAGGTCCCACCCCCTCACACACAACAGTGAGAGAGATTAAAAACTGTCATAATTAGATCCAGCAACTGCCAAGTGGAAAAATAGTGCCCAAACCTTTTATTCACCCAGTACCTCAGAAAATGAAAACGATTTTACATTCCAGCAAAAACGTTTAACATAATTAAGAATTATTAAAAAGCCTGTTGTATTTCTATTAGGCTAAAATCTTATATACACAGTGTAATTCCAGTGAAGTACCATTCCCCAGAATACTAAAATGTAAATTATACATACATGATATAGTGTCGGTATGGCAGGATTTTCTCAGCAATTCCATTGTTAGAAAATAAAAACTGCTACATACCTTTTTGCAGAATAAACTGCCCGCTGTCCCCTGATCTGAAGTTTACCTCTCCTCAGATGGCCGAGAAACAGCAATATGATCTTAACAACTCCGGCTAAAATCATAGTAAAAACTCTGGTAGATTCTTCTTCAAACTCTACCAGAGAAGGAATAACACACTCCGGTGCTATTAAAAAATAACAAACTTTTGATTGAAGAAATAAACTAAATAAAATCACCATAGTCCTCTCACACATCCTATCTAGTCGTTGGGTGCAAGAGAATGACTGGGGGTGACGTAGAGGGGAGGGGCTATATGCAACTCTGCTGGGTGAATCCTCTTGCACTTCCTGTTGGGGAGGAGTAATATCCCAGAAGTAATGATGACCCGTGGACTGATCACACTTAACAGAAGAAAAAGGGATTATCTATCTTTTAAAACGATGCAAATTATTGTGTAGACTGTCCCTTTAAAGTACCACTTGGGAGCACTGCTGGTTCTGAGAGGAAAGTACTGACGAACCAATCAGCAGCGCTAGTCGCACGACCCAGCTGTGTAACTAGGACTGCTGATTGGATCAGCAGCATTTTCCGTTCAGGGATCAGCAGTGCTCTGAGGCTCCCAAGCATATCTTTGACTATGTGTTTTGCCACTTTGCAGCATTGCTAGTGATAAAATGACATGCTCTAATGCCAATTTAAAGGGGGAATGTCCTGTAAAATTGTTTTCTAATGCCTTGCTATTCCAGCTGCAGAGTATAACATTTATTAGAAATCACTACATTTATTAGAAATCACTAAAATAAACTTTGTTTATTTTAGTGTATTAAACAGCTGCTGTTTGCTATACACAAAAAGGTCTCATTATCCTATCTCTGTTTATACACAAAGTGCAGTACTAAGGCACTAAAATGTTTATTTTCAATTGTACTATCACTCCCACTCCCCACTGTGAGTATGATTTCTTTCTACTGGCTCTTGTTTACTTAGCTTTTCTGTAGCCATTAAAGCAGTATAGACATTTTCAGTATAGGTGGTGGATTCATTGGGCAAAAACACCTTTTTCAAATGTCAGTTAAAGGTAAAGACGCTGTTTGTAAACAAATGCATGCCAGCAGGTAAAATGGATCATTGGGAACACATTAAAGGGGTGAACATTTTACAATTCACTGTCACTTCAGTGCAGGAGGCTAGGTCAGGATAGAAGAATGTTTGGGTTGAAATTTAAAGAAGTAAGAATGAAGAAAGCTGAGAGAAGAATCCCGGTTCTACATTTTCTTCCACTTATATGTGACTCATGATAAGTAAGAGTAGAAAGTAACAACTGGAGTTGTGCAAGACTTGTCTACTGTGGCTCAAAGTTTAGATGAATGAAGTGTGAAGGAAAATAGGAATATTGTCTTTTGCCTTGTGATCACGTTATTCTTAGTGTTGCAGGTGATTATTATCACTGAGTGATTATATAACAGTACACCAGTTAGAGGTGGGTGGGATGTTATGAAGGGAGGGAAAATCATTTGTTTTAAATATGTATTGTAGTAAATGCATGTGTAACCAACAAATCTGAAATACTGAAATAAGTATGTGATTTATTTTCTCTTAATTTCTTTGTTGTAGGAATAGAAATCATCTTTGCCTTGTAAAGTTGTACTCAGTATGCAGGAGTGTGCTGGTGGTCTGGATATCTCTGCAAAGTAAGTGACAACACCCCTTATTTGCCATTACAATGTATACTCTTAAGTAACTCTTTTTAAAAAAAATAAAAAAAAGATACGCTTATTCAAAATTGAATGGGCTTCATTTAAGAAGCTATGAATGTAGCTTTAGAGAGCCTGCAGCTTAGAGTTAGAAGCAGTGGTCATCAGACCCCTGATTATTAACCTGGCATTTTTCAGTCCCCCTGACAGCCCCTGCTCGCACGCGATTGCACACGAGTTGAAGTGTGCAAGGATATATGTGGGTAGTGTATTTCTGTCTGTAAATCTAATTTTACGTCTCCCCAGTATTTTCCTTTCAAGGGCAACTAGAAAAATACTTCATCACCTTATCCAACAACTCTTAATTTAACAGGAAGTTTGAAGAGGGAGGTGCAGAGTTTCAGTGAATTAATTTCCATTATGAGACCGCTTAAACCAGCAATTTCCCTTTTCATACTTGTGAAAGAACTTAACTCTCCCTCTCTTTTTTTTTAATGTGTATAATACGTAAATAAAAATGTCATTAAAGGCAGCACAAAGCTTAGCAAAAAAGGTAAAGTAAACTCTCCCCTATTTAAGATCCGGAATATTAATGATATTTTAGGTGGAGTTTCATTCATCAGTTGTAACAAAGATGCACTATCACTAACTTTTTAATATAAATATAAAATTCAAATACCTCTGCCACCCACTTCAAAAGTAAATTTTTCTGTGAGCTAATGGTTTGAATTGATCTGATTGGACAACAACTCAAACCTTTAGCTCACAGAAGATTTTACTTTTGACGTGGGCGGCAGAGTGTGTGGTATTTGAATTTCATATCTATATTAAAAAGTAAGTTAAAGCGCATCTTCATTACAACTGATGAATTAAAATCCATCTAAAGCAATACTAACATTCCGGATCTAATTTCATAAGTGGGAAAGTTTACCATCACTTTAATAAAGAGACAGTCAACAACAGAATTTTTGTTGTTTAAAAAGAAAGATAATCCCTTTATTACGAATTTCCCATTTTTGTATAACCAACACAGTTATAGAAATACACTTGTTACCTCTGTGATTACCTTGTATCTAAGCCTCTGCAAACTGCCCCCTTATTTCAGTTCTTATTACAGACTTGCTTTTTAGCCAATCAGTGCTCACTTCGGGTAACTTCACGTGCATGAGCTCAATGTTATCTATATGAAACACATGAACTAACGCCCGCTAGTGGTCAAAATGCATTCAGATTAGAGGCAGTCTTCAAGGTCTAAGAGATTAGCTTTCAACTAAGAATACCAAGAGAACAAACAAAATTAATGATAAAAGTAAATTGGAAAGTTGTTTAAAATTACATTCCCTATTTAAATCATGAGTTTTTTTCGAATTGACTGTCCCTTTAAGGTTACTTGAACCAAGAATGTTCTATATAAGCCACACATAAAAAAAAACTAATTTAACAATGTTTTATAGTTTGCTAATATGCAAAAAAACTTAAAACACAATGTTTTTTTTCCCTTTCTTTCTAACCTGTTAAGGTCACCTTTTTTAATTAATTATCCTGCTTACATATACAGTAATTTGCAGTAAAGTAACATAAATTGGATTACCTACGTTTTGAATTTGGTAAACATTTGAAAACCCAGAAGAAACATGATTTTTTTTTGCAGGCTATCTGTAAACCATTACTGAAGTAAGAAAGAAAGACAATGGGAAAGTATGACGTTCTGAACAAAGTAAATAATTATTAGATTTTTTTTTGTGTGTGTGTTTAAATGAGCTTAGTAGCAATATTGAAGAAAAAAAACTACAATTTTGTTATTTGTATTAACATTATGTAACTTCCAAAAACTGCAATGATTAACAAACTAATGATTTATATTTTAACATGTTGGGTAGTTTTAAAGGCCTATTTGAGCACCTTTTTAACATATTTATAAAATAAAGAAAGTATTATTGTTTATTGAAATGTGAACCAAACATTTACTGGTAAATCCTGTGCCACATGTCATTCAGTAGGAATGCCGGCCGAAGTAGAGGTATAAGATTGTAGTGATATTGGTACCTACAAAATTGGAATATTGTGTATTTGTACCCCAACAATATATAAAAAAACATATATATTACCACTCTGGACAAACTTAAAGGGACACTGAACCAAATTTTTTCTTTTGTGATTCAGATAGAGCATGCAATTTTAAACAACTTTCTAATTTACTCCTATTATCAATTTTCTTCATTCTCTTTGTATATTTTTTTTTTTAAAAGCAAGAGTGTAAGTTTAGATGCCGGCCCATTTTTTGATGAACAACCTGGGTTGTTCTTGCTAATTGTTGGATAAAATCACCCACCAATTAACAAGTGCTGTCCATTTTCTTAACCAAAAATTGGTTGGCTCCTTAGCTTAGATGCCTTCTTATTCAAATAAAGATAGCAAGGAAACGAAGAAAAATTGATAATAGGAGTAAATTAGAAAGTTGCTTAAAATTGCATGCTCTACCTGAATCACGAAAGAAAAAATTTGGGTTCAGTGTCCCTTTAAAACAGTTACCAAACTGTTTTTTGCATATACTCCCAAAATATAATTAAAATTAAATCATGCCAGTCATAAGTGATTATTCTATTTATTATCAATAGTAAAACAATAATAAAAATATAGGAAAAGGCAATTAGCAATCATATAATACAAATGGTGAACAATCAGTGGTTAGCAGACTTATACTACATCACTCTGATGAATTAACAAAGATGTTTGGATAAATTAATACAGTAAACAATTAGCATAATGCCACATCAAATGTTTTATTCTGATAAGAATAAAACTGGGGCCCTTAGGAACATACATGTAAAGTTATTATAAATTACCTTTCACAAACAATAAGGAAAAGAAAATTAGCAGTAGTAGTCCCTTTCCGAAGAAGTTATGTGGGAAGTAATAGATTATTAATAGGAAGATATATACTTAGTTCATGAGATGTTGCAAACTTTGGAGTAAGCCCATGTTGGCCCAATAACATCCAGCTCAAATGGGTTATCGCGTCAGTCTGGAATCCCTATTGTATTGTGTGTCCCCTCTTTTATGGAGAGATATAATATGTAATTTACTCCTGTTATGTGTCTCTGTGATAATTTACTTATAATTATATAATTGTAATGTTATTAAAAAATAAAGACGAACATCATTTATTTTCTTCTTAACCAAGAATTATTCTAGAACTCCTGGCGGCACAAATTTCCAAATAGAAAAAAAATGTTTTCCAATTATGATGAATTAACTTTTGTGTTGCTTAGCATCCTTATATGGGTGATAAGGGTGATTGCTCCCTTTCCCTGAAAAAAATGATAACCTTGAACCACAACGAACATGCACTCTTCTCTTAGGGCCTTATGATTAAAAACTTGCTGGCATAGAGAGAAATGTCACCAAATCTTTGGGGGCTTCTTTCGAGCATTATTTTGCAATGTAGGTTTCTCTCTTTCACATCCAGAACTCCGTATAGACAGATCAACAAATATGAAGAAAAAAAAATCGCCTTTTTAAAAGTCTTTGAGGGACCTCGCGGTACTGACGAGATATATTGGATCATCAGGCCCATAATATTCTGTGAGAAGGGGGAGTGTAGAAATATGTGATATTTAATGGAAAATATTTGATAAGATTTTCTTTTTTACTGCAAACCTTTGACCAGGGTAATATAAAAGGTGTGATTATGAATAGTAAAACAAAACTGCAGTATAGTTTTAATTATTTTATTTTATCAAAATGTCCTGTAATGGCTACATTTAGACACCAATCAGCAAGCGCTACCCAGGTGATGAGCCAAAATGGGCCGGCTCCTAAGTTTACAATTACAACTTTTAGAATTAAAGATACAGATAGAACAAAGAAAAATTAATAGGAGTAAATTATAAAGTTGAAAAAACAAAAAAATGAACAACTTGCTCAACTATTACAAATTAATTAGAGTGTGCAAATGAGGTGCAACCTGGAAACAATTATTACACAGAACTTTGAAGAAAAGTGGATATGCACAATAAGCAATATCCAAAAGACCAGAAAACAACAAAAGTAATGATATTGCGCTTAACTATCTGTGCCTACAGTGGATTATATAGTAATGTATATATTATTCGGAAAAATTACCTCCTTATTTGACAAAGGGAAAACAGGTTATGATGTTACTACTTAAACCACAATATGATTAAAAAACAACTTGATTTCTTACAACACAATTTGATAGAACAACCAATGGGTATTTCAAAGAACTATTTGTTTGCTCAACATAAAATTAGTACAAAGGAGTTCTGTTCAACACTTGAGATTATAAAGCTGCAGTGCTAGTATATTCCAGTTCTATTAGCACTGAAGGGAAGATATCACTATTCACCCGTGGATGATAAGAAATCGGCAAATAAAATATGTTCGGGTAACAAATTTCCAAAATACCCTGAACATAGAGAATAGTACCTTTAGTAAAATCCTGATGTTTGAAGGCAATATATTTCCTGCTGTTTAGCAAAGAACCACCTTTCCCCGTGTGCAGGGCTGGTCTTCTCCCGGTGCAGCTTCAAATCAGTCAAAGAAATCCTTGTTTGACTTGTAGCATGATCAAATGTGAAAAGAAAAGAAAAAGAAGCACACCAGGGTACGATTCAAGTGAAGATTTATTAACATAAAACACGCAACTTACAATGTTGCACTTACTGAATTAAAAACAAAATGAGCCTGTAGACTGAGAGTATCTTTGTGTGCGCTGGAACAGAAGATGGCAAACAGTTCCTATTCGCCGGTCTGGGTGACTGCTAGGCGTCCAGACTGCCCTCTGCAATACCACGATGACCGTCCACAAATAACAACCAGCAACAGTGTTTTTTCCTCGACGCGTTTCCCCCGAACTTCGGTCGGGCTTTATCAAGAGGTAAATGAATGCTGTTTGAAATTGGCGCCCAACGGCTTTTAAAGTGTCCATGCTTAAACAAACACACCCTCAGGAGTTTACCGTGGGTGTGTCATGTATTCTCTATTTGATTGGTGAATAATTCATTACTAACACAGAACAACCTAATCTGCATAGTGCTTATCAGATATCCCTTACATGTTAACAGTATATACATAGTTTCATAATACAAATAAGACATCATGTTTCTAAAAATTACATACTTTTCGGCAAAAATAGTCCACTACGATTGTATTTGCGAGCAATGTTCGCTATCCGTTAATGCTATATTATCTCTTGGTAATTGACCACTATTTTTCCGCTATTTGGTTCCTATTGATAGCGATGATGTTAATAACGTAATTTTTTACTATTACTAGCTTATTCGTGTTATAATCTTGATAGGAACCTCACATGATTATTAAAATCTTATATGGATGAAGTATCCCGGTCATAGATTTCTCATGGATTCTTACTGGCAATGTTAGACTATTGTTAGCTCAAATAATTCTAGATTGTATTGAGAAATGAACAAATAAATAAGAGAACATTTGATTAAAAAATGAGTATTTTCATAAAAAAACCTTTCTATATATTAAATATATTTAATGATGTTTAAAACTTGATAACAGATTAAGATTATACAATTATTATAATTTTATTCTAAAATTTTCAATAACTAGCTTTTGTTAAAAAATTCCATATTAAAATTGGTATATTGAGACGTTTTAAAGCCTTAAAAACTAAATGAAAAAACCCTTCATTTCTCCAACATAGGTGTGTCCGGTCCACGGCGTCATCCTTACTTGTGGGATATTCTCTTCCCCAACAGGAAATGGCAAAGAGCCCAGCAAAGCTGGTCACATGATCCCTCCTAGGCTCCGCCTACCCCAGTCATTCTCTTTGCCGTTGTACAGGCAACATCTCCACGGAGATGGCTTAGAGTTTTTTAGTGTTTCACTGTAGTTTTTCATTATTCAATCAAGAGTTTGTTATTTTCAAATAGTGCTGGTACGTACTATTTACTCAGAAACAGAAAAGAGATGAAGAATTCTGTTTGTATGAGGAAAATGATTTTAGCAACCGTAACTAAAATCCATGGCTGTTCCACACAGGACTGTTGAGAGCAATTAACTTCAGTTGGGGGAACAGTTTGCAGTCTCTTGCTGCTTGAGGTATGACACATTCTAACAAGACGATGTAATGCTGGAAGCTGTCATTTTCCCTATGGGATCCGGTAAGCCATGTTTATTACGATTGTAAATAAGGGCTTCACAAGGGCTTATTTAAACTGTAGACTTTTTTTGGGCTAAATCGATTGATATTAACACTTATTTAGCCTTGAGGAATCATTTATTCTGGGTATTTTGATTTAATAATATCGGCAGGCACTGTTTTAGACACCTTATTCTTTAGGGGCTTTCCCAAAGCATAGGCAGAGTCTCATTTTCGCGCCGGTGTTGCGCACTTGTTTTTGAGAGGCATGGCATGCAGTCGCATGTGAGAGGAGCTCTGATACTCATAAAAGACTTCTGAAGGCGTCATTTGGTATCGTATTCCCCTTTGGGTTTGGTTGGGTCTCAGCAAAGCAGATACCAGGGACTGTAAAGGGGTTTAAAGCTTAAAACGGCTCCGGTTCCGTTATTTTAAGGGTTAAAGCTTCCAAAATTGGTGTGCAATATTTTCAAACCTTTAAGACGCTGTGGTGAAAATTTGGTGAATTTTGAACAATTCCTTCATGTTTTTTCGCAATTGCAGTAATAAAGTGTGTTCAGTTTAAAATTTAAAGTGACAGTAACGGTTTTATTTTAAAACGTTTTTTTGTACTTTCTGATCAAGTTTATGCCTGTTTAACATGTCTGAACTACCAGATAGACTGTGTTCTGAATGTGGGGAAGCCAGAATTCCTATTCATTTAAATAAATGTGATTTATGTGATAATGACAATGATGCCCAAGATGATTCCTCAAGTGAGGGGAGTAAGCATGGTACTGCATCATTCCCTCCTTCGTCTACACGAGTCTTGCCCACTCAGGAGGCCCCTAGTACATCTAGCGCGCCAATACTCCTTACTATGCAACAATTAACGGCTGTAATGGATAATTCTGTCAAAAACATTTTAGCCAAAATGAACCCTTGTCAGCGTAAGCGTGGATGCTCTGTTTTAGTTACTGAAGAGCATGACGACGCTGATATTAATATCTCTGAAGGGCCCCTAACCCAATTTGAGGGGGCCAGGGAGGTTTTGTCTGAGGGAGAAATTACTGATTTAGGGAACATTTCTCAGCAGGCTGAATCTGATGTGATTACATTTAAATTTAAATTGGAACATCTCCGCATTTTGCTTAAGGAGGTATTATCCACTCTGGATGATTGTGAAAATTTAGTCATCCCAGAGAAACTATGTAAAATGGACAAGTTCCTAGAGGTGCCGGGGCTCCCAGAAGCTTTTCCTATACCCAAGCGGGTGGCGGACATTGTTAATAAAGAATGGGAAAGGCCCGGTATTCCTTTCGTCCCTCCCCCCATATTTAAAAAATTGTTTCCTATGGTCGACCCCAGAAAGGACTTATGGCAGTCAGTCCCCAAGGTCGAGGGAGCGGTTTCTACTTTAAACAAACGCACCACTATTCCCATAGAGGATAGTTGTGCTTTCAAAGATCCTATGGATAAAAAATTAGAAGGTTTGCTTAAAAAGATGTTTGTTCAGCAGGGTTACCTTCTACAACCCATTTCATGCATTGTCCCTGTCACTACAGCCGCATATTTCTGGTTTGATGAACTGATTAAGGTGCTCGATAGTGACTCTCCTCCTTATGAGGAGATTATGGACAGAATCAATGCTCTCAAATTGGCTAATTCTTTCACTCTAGACGCCTCTTTGCAATTGGCTAAGTTAGCGGCTAAGAACTCTGGGTTTGCTATTGTGGCGCGCAGAGCGCTTTGGTTGAAATCTTGGTCGGCTGATGCGTCTTCCAAGAACAAGCTACTAAACATTCCTTTCAAGGGGAAAACGCTGTTTGGTCCTGACTTGAAAGAGATTATCTCTGATATCACTGGGGGTAAGGGCCACGCCCTTCCTCAGGATCGGCCCTTCAAGGCAAAAAATAGACCTAATTTTCGTCCCTTTCGTAAAAACGGACCAGCCCAAGGTGCTACGTCCTCTAAGCAAGAGGGTAATACTTCTCAGGCCAAGCCAGCTTGGAGACCAATGCAAGGCTGGAACAAGGGCAAGCAGGCCAAGAAACCTGCCACTGCTACCAAGACAGCATGAAATATTGGCCCCCGATCCGGGACCGGATCTGGTGGGGGGCAGACTCTCTCTCTTCGCTCAGGCTTGGGCAAGAGATGTTCTGGATCCTTGGGCGCTAGAAATAGTCTCCCAGGGTTATCTTCTGGAATTCAAGGGACTTCCCCCAAGGGGGAGGTTCCACAAGTCGCAGTTGTCTTCAGACCACATAAAAAGACAGGCGTTCTTACATTGTGTAGAAGACCTGTTAAAAATGGGAGTGATTCATCCCGTTCCATTAAGAGAACAAGGGATGGGGTTCTACTCCAATCTGTTTATAGTTCCCAAAAAAGAGGGAACGTTCAGACCAATCCTAGATCTCAAGATCTTAAACAAATTTCTCAAGGTCCCATCGTTCAAGATGGAAACCATTCGAACTATCCTTCCTTCCATCCAGGAAGGTCAATTTATGACCACGGTGGATTTAAAGGATGCGTATCTACATATTCCTATCCACAAGGAACATCATCGGTTCCTAAGGTTTGCATTCCTGGACAAACATTACCAGTTCGTGGCGCTTCCTTTCGGATTAGCCACTGCTCCAAGGATTTTCACAAAGGTACTAGGGTCCCTTCTAGCGGTGCTAAGACCAAGGGGCATTGCAGTAGTACCTTACCTGGACGACATTCTGATTCAAGCGTCGTCCCTTCCTCAAGCAAAGGCTCACACGGACATTGTCCTGGCCTTTCTCAGATCTCACGGCTGGAAAGTGAACGTGGAAAAGAGTTCTCTATCCCCGTCAACAAGGGTTCCCTTCTTGGGAACAATTATAGACTCCTTAGAAATGAGGATCTTTCTAACAGAGGCCAGAAAAACAAAGCTTCTGGACTCTTGTCGGATACTTCATTCCGTTCCTCTTCCTTCCATAGCTCAGTGCATGGAAGTGATCGGGTTGATGGTGGCGGCGATGGACATAGTTCCTTTTGCGCGCATTCATCTAAGACCATTACAACTGTGCATGCTCAGTCAGTGGAATGGGGACTATACAGACTTGTCTCCGAAGATACAAGTAAATCAGAGGACCAGAGACTCACTCCGTTGGTGGCTGTCCCTGGACAATCTGTCTCAAGGGATGATGTTCCACAGACCAGAGTGGGTCATTGTCACGACCGACGCCAGTCTGATAGGCTGGGGCGCGGTCTGGGGATCCCTGAAAGCTCAGGGTCTTTGGTCTCGGGAAGAATCTCTTCTACCGATAAATATTCTGGAACTGAGAGCGATATTCAATGCGCTCCAGGCCTGGCCCCAGCTTGCGAGGACCAGGTTCATACGGTTTCAATCAGACAACATGACGACTGTTGCGTACATCAACCATCAGGGGGGAACAAGGAGTTCCCTAGCGATGGAAGAAGTAACCAAAATTATTCTTTGGGCGGAGTCTCACTCCTGCCACCTGTCTGCTATCCACATCCCAGGAGTGGAAAATTGGGAAGCGGATTTTCTGAGTCGTCAGACATTGCATCCGGGGGAGTGGGAACTCCATCCGGAAATCTTTGCCCGAGTCACTCACCTGTGGGGCATTCCAGACATGGATCTGATGGCCTCTCGTCAGAACTTCAAAGTTCCTTGCTACGGGGCCAGATCCAGGGATCCCAAGGCGGCTCTAGTGGATGCACTAGTAGCACCTTGGACCTTCAAACTAGCTTATGTGTTCCCGCCATTTCCTCTCATCCCCAGGCTGATAGCCAGGATCAAGCAGGAGAGGGCGTCGGTGATCTTGATAGCTCCTGCGTGGCCACGCAGGACTTGGTATGCAGATCTGGTGAATATGTCATCGGCTCCACCTTGGAAGCTACCTTTGAGACGAGACCTTCTTGTTCAGGGTCCGTTCGAACATCCGAATCTGGTTTCACTCCAGCTGACTGCTTGGAGATTGAACGCTTGATTTTATCGAAGCGAGGATTCTCAGATTCTGTGATCGATACTCTTGTTCAGGCCAGAAAGCCTGTGACTAGAAAGATTTACCACAAAATTTGGAAAAAATATATCTGTTGGTGTGAATCTAAAGGATTCCCTTGGGACAAGGTTAAGATTCCTAGGATTCTATCCTTCCTTCAAGAAGGATTGGAAAAAGGATTATCTGCAAGTTCCCTGAAGGGACAGATTTCTGCCTTGTCGGTATTACTTCACAAAAAGCTGGCAGCTGTGCCAGATGTTCAAGCCTTTGTTCAGGCTCTGGTTAGAATCAAGCCTGTTTACAAACCTTTGACTCCTCCTTGGAGTCTCAATTTAGTTCTTTCAGTTCTTCAGGGGGTTCCGTTTGAACCCTTACATTCCGTTGATATTAAGTTATTATCTTGGAAAGTTTTGTTTTTAGTTGCGATTTCTTCTGCTAGAAGAGTCTCAGAATTATCTGCTCTGCAGTGTTCTCCTCCTTATCTGGTGTTCCATGCAGATAAGGTGGTTTTACGTACTAAACCTGGTTTTCTTCCAAAAGTTGTTTCTAACAAAAACATTAACCAGGAGATTATCGTACCTTCTCTGTGTCCAAAACCAGTTTCAAAGAAGGAACGTTTGTTGCACAATTTGGATGTTGTTCGCGCTCTAAAATTCTATTTAGATGCTACAAAGGATTTTAGACAAACATCTTCCTTGTTTGTTGTTTATTCAGGTAAAAGGAGAGGTCAAAAAGCAACTTCTACCTCTCTCTCTTTTTGGATTAAAAGCATCATCAGATTGGCTTACGAGACTGCCGGACGGCAGCCTCCCGAAAGAATCACAGCTCATTCCACTAGGGCTGTGGCTTCCACATGGGCCTTCAAGAACGAGGCTTCTGTTGATCAGATATGTAGGGCAGCGACTTGGTCTTCACTGCACACTTTTACCAAATTTTACAAGTTTGATACTTTTGCTTCTTCTGAGGCTATTTTTGGGAGAAAGGTTTTGCAAGCCGTGGTGCCTTCCATTTAGGTGACCTGATTTGCTCCCTCCCTTCATCCGTGTCCTAAAGCTTTGGTATTGGTTCCCACAAGTAAGGATGACGCCGTGGACCGGACACACCTATGTTGGAGAAAACAGAATTTATGTTTACCTGATAAATTTCTTTCTCCAACGGTGTGTCCGGTCCACGGCCCGCCCTGGTTTTTTTAATCAGGTCTGATATTTTATTTTCTTTAACTACAGTCACCACGGTACCATATGATTTCTCCTATGCAAATATTCCTCCTTAACGTCGGTCGAATGACTGGGGTAGGCGGAGCCTAGGAGGGATCATGTGACCAGCTTTGCTGGGCTCTTTGCCATTTCCTGTTGGGGAAGAGAATATCCCACAAGTAAGGATGACGCCGTGGACCGGACACACCGTTGGAGAAAGAAATTTATCAGGTAAACATAAATTCTGTTTTCATGACGTTATATCTTATGGAAAAAATGGAATTAAAATAAGCATTAAGCTAAACCCATACCTGGAAGATTATAAAAAACTGTAATACATATATAGCTAGAAAGTAACTTACTAGACGAAACAGCTTGCTAACTACCTACATGTAAGCTGCTATATCTATGTCAATATTAAGCCCTAATGGTTGAAGTGTCTTAAGTTTGTAGATCCATTTTGTTTCTAGTCTTCTCAGATCTAGTAGTCTGTTAGTTTTATTTTGTGGAACCCAATCTATCACCTGCACTTTCAATGATTTTGGATTGCTACCATGGTGTTCTAGAAAATGTTTGGATACACTATGTGTTGTGAGTTTCTCTTTAATATTGTAGATATGTTCATTTGTTCTACGTCTGATTTTCCTCTTAGTGCGACCCACATAGAGTAGGCCACACCCACAATGCAGTAAATAAACTATGTGTGTAGAGTCACAATTTTTCCCATTGGTTATATTGAAGGTTTCAGTTAACTCTGAGTTAGAGAAGGTAGGCGATTTATCCACATGTGCACACATGTTGCACCTAGCTTTACCACATTTATAGGTACCTTTCCATGCAGTTAACCAGTTTTCATTGACAGAGGTAGTTGCCACTTTTTGTTCTTTCTTATCTCTTAATTTACTAGGTGCCAGTATGTTTTTAAGGCTTTTACCTTTCTTATAAGTAAACACTGGTTTTTCATTTATCCTGGACTTCAATAAGGCATCTATCATTAGAAGGGGCCAGTGTTTCTGTATGATCTTTTCAAGCTTGTGGGACCCTTCATTATAGGTGGTAATAAACCTAATAGGTTTAGTATTATTTGAGAGTGTTGTTATAAGTTTGTTGTGCACCTTAGTACCAATGGGTTGATCTACTTGTTCGTTTGTTCTATTAAAAAATGAACTCCTATCTTTTGCTAGTGCTTTATCCCTGGCTGTATTAATCATCTCCTTACTATATCCTTTTTCTACAAATTTATTCGCCAGGATATCTGCTTCTATATTAAAATCCTCCACATATGTACAGTTTCTTTTCAAACGTAAAAACTGGCTGTATGGGACATTTTCAGTCCAGCTTCTTTTGTGTGCACTTTTGGCTTGGATGAAACTATTCCTATATGTTGTTTTCCTAAAATTCTTAACTGCTATTTTGTTATCTCTGTCCTTATATAAAATTAAATCTAAAAATTAAATTTCGGTGTTAGAAAAAACTTTAGTGAATCTCAGATTATAATCATTATTATTGATAAAATTTATAAAACTATCAATTAAAATTTCATCCCCTTTCCATAAGATTAAAACATCATCTATATACCTTCCATATTTAATTATATTATTAGAGAAAGGGTTATTTTTCCAGATAAATTCTAGTTCGAAAGCATTAACATATAGATTGGCATATGAGGGAGCGAAAGTTGTCCCCATTGCCGTTCCCTGCGTCTGGAGATAAAACTTATGTTCAAAAATAAAATAATTATGCTGGAGAATGAAATTCATACATTCTAACAGAAAATTAATGTGATGTGATGGTATTTGCCAATTGTTTAGTTCTTCTTTAGCCTTCTCTAGGCCCTTATCGTGGGGAATACATGTATATAGGGACGACACATCGCAACTAATCCACCACATATCATATTCCTTAATTACTGCCGTATTGTCTTTAAAATAAGCTCTAGTGTTTTTCACCAGGGGCTGGAGATAATAATCAACGTATTTAGATAGATTCTCACTGATGGAACCTATCCCTGAAATAATGGGCCTACCTGGTGGGTTAATGGGGTCTTTATGAACCTTTGGAAGGTGATAAAATGTTGATATATTAGGTTGTTGACAACTTAAGAATTTTAATTCATCATTATTCAATATACCATCTTCCTTCGCTTTATTTAAAATTTTATTTAATTCTTTAATATAACTTTGAGTCGGGTCCCATGATAATAATCTATAGGTATTAGAGTCACTCAAAATGTTATTAGCTTCTCTTATATAGTCATCTCTGCATTGGATGACTATACCACAACCCTTGTCCGCAGAATGTATTATAATATTTTTTTCATTACTGAGTTTCTGCAGTGATTTTTTTTCAAGGATGGTTAGATTGTCGTCATATTTATTAAGGCAATTATATTTTGTACTGAATGATTCTTCAATATCTTTCAGAACCAATTTAGATAACATTGCTACTTGATCCCCTTGAGACCCTACAGGATTAAAACTTGATGTCCCTTTAAAGCCAGAATGTTGAATACTAGGTTCAGATTCATACATAGATAAATTTAATAGATCATCTTGATAGTTAGATTCAGGATCTAAAATGTCTGGATTCATGATTGTAACTGTTGGAAGCACTGCATTACTATTTTCTAGGCTTTTTAATATATTTAAAGTGCCCAAATCATTAGATTCAATATGCTGGGCATTCTGGGTGGTTTTTATTTCAGGATTTTTAAGATAGTACCTTTGTAAAGTGAGTTTTCGTACAAATTTATGTACATCTATATACATTTCGAATTTATTAGGTTTTGCTTTCGGTGCGAATTTCAGACCCTTTTGTAAAAGGCTAATGTCATTGGAATCGAGATCTATTTTAGCTAGATTGAAAATTTCATTCTTAGTTTGTTTTAATCTCTCCTTATTCGCCCTGTTAGCCTGTATTGCCTTTCCTCCTCTATTTCCTCTTCTTCTCTTTCTAATGATCTTTTTCTTGGCCTGATTCTTAGGTCTCCTGAATTTTGTTTGAGGGAATTCTGTCCCTCTCCTTCTCCTAAAAAATGATGATTTCTTACTGAACTCTCTTTTGGTTTTGCTCCTCTAGTATCCCATACTGCTGGATTGTTATCCTTACTAGTTGTTAAAGGTTTGAACCTATTGTTTGTAGGTATATCTATTGTTTGTTTCTGATTTTTGATTCTAAAATTATCCTGTTCCTGATGCCTATTGTCTCTAAATGAATCTCTCCTCCACTGAGGAAAAAAATTTGAGGTATTGTTATCTGGTCGTGTATCTCTAAAATGATGATTTGGGGTCCTGTAATGGTATCCATCATTACTATCAAATCTATTGTTTCTAGGCTGACGGTTATAGTGTATATTTGAATTATACCAGGAGTACAGCACTCTCACTTATTAGCAAATTAAAATAATTGATTCAGAGACAGTAATGTAATATGCAAGATACATTTTCTCCTGTTAAGTGTGGTCAGTCCACGGGTCATCATTACTTCTGGGATATTAACTCCTCCCCAACAGGAAGTGCAAGAGGATTCACCCAGCAGAGCTGCTATATAGCTCCTCCCCTCTACGTCACCCCCAGTCATTCTCTTGCACCCAACGAATAGATAGGATGTGTGAGAGGACTGTGGTGATTATACTTAGTTTCATACCTTCAATCAAAAGTTTGTTATTTTATAATAGCACCGGAGTGTGTTATTCCTTCTCTGGTAGAATTTGAAGAAGAATCTACCTGAGTTTTTTCTATGATTTTAGCCGGCGTAGTTAAGATCATATTGCTGTTTCTCGGCCATCTGAGGAGAGGTAAACTTCAGATCAGGGGACAGCGGGCAGATTAATCTGCAAAGAGGTATGTAGCAGCTTACTATTTTCTGACAATGGAATTGATGAGAAAAATCTGCCATACCAATATAATGTAAACTCAGCCTTAAATGCAGTAGCAGCAACTGGTATCAGGCTGTCATGTATGTATATTTTACACTTCAGTATTCTGGGGAATGGCACTTCACTGGAATTATACTGTATACATAAGACTTTAGCCTAATTTGCAGGGACTTGCAACAGGCTTTTTAATAACACTTAATTTATTTAATGTTAAACGTTTTTTTGCTGGCATGTAAAATCGTTTAATTTTCTGAGGTACTGGGTGAAAAAATGTTTTGGGCACTATTTTTTTCCACTTGGCAGTCGTTTTATTTAATTTAAGACAGTTTACTGATCTCTCTCACTGTTGTGTATGAGGGGGAGGGGCCTTTTTTGGCGCTTTTGCTACGCATCAAAAAATTCAGTCAGAAGTTTATTGTCTTCCCTGCATGATCCGGTTCATCTCTACAGAACTCAAGGGTCTTCAAAACTTATTTTGAGGGAGGTAATCACTCACAGCAGAGCTGTGAGATTGTAGTTGACTGTGATAAAAAAACGTTTATTTCTGTATTGTTTTTTTTCTGCTATCAGGGTTAGTTATCCTTTGCTAATGGGAGCAATCCTTTGCTAAAATTGTGTTTTTTCAAAGATTTGATGCTATAACTTCTCAGTTTATTAATTTTCAACTGTCATAACTTTTTCTGTGCTTATTATAGGCACAGTACGTTTTCATATTATAGTAAATTACTTGAAAAGTATTTCCAAGTTGCTAGTTTATTTGCTAGTGTGTTAAACATGTCTGATTCAGAGGAAGATATCTGTGCTATATGTGCTAAAGCCAAAGTGGAGCCCAATAGAAATTTATGTACTAACTGCATTGATGCTACTTTAAATAAAAGTCAATCTATACAAATTGATCATATTTCACCAAACAACGAGGGGAGAGTTATGCCGACTAACTCACCTCACGTGTCAGTACCTGCATCTCCCGCTCGGGAGGTGCGTGATATTGTAGCACCGAGTACATCTGGGCGGCCATTACAAATCACATTACAGGATATGGCTACTGTTATGACTGAAGTTTTGGCTAAATTACCAGAACTAAGAGGTAAGCGTGATCACTCTGGGGTGAGAACAGAGTGCGCTGATAATATTAGGGCCATGTCAGACACTGCGTCACAATTTGCAGAACATGAGGACGGAGAGCTTCATTCTGCGGGTGACGGTTCTGATCCAAACAAACTGGATTCAGACATTTCAAATTTTAAATTTAAGCTGGAAAACCTCCGTGTATTATTAGGGGAGGTGTTAGCGGCTCTGAATGATTGTAACACAGTTGCAATACCAGAGAAAATGTGTAGGTTCGATGAATATTTTGCGGTACCGTCGAGTACTGACGTTTTTCCTATACCTAAGAGACTTACTGAAATTGTTACTAAGGAGTGGGATAGACCCGGTGTGCCGTTCTCACCCCCTCCTATATTTAGAAAGATGTTTCCAATAGACGCCACCACACAGGACTTATGGCAAACGGTCCCTAAGGTGGAGGGAGCAGTTTCTACTTTAGCTAAGCGTACCACTATCCCGGTGGAGGATAGCTGTGCCTTTTCAGATCCAATGGATAAAAAGTTAGAGGGTTACCTTAAGAAAATGTTTGTTCAACAAGGTTTTATATTGCAACCTCTTGCATGCATTGCGCCTGTCACGGCTGCAGCAGCATTTTGGTTTGAGTCTCTGGAAGAGACACTTGAATCAGCTCCATTAGATGAGATTACACACAAGCTTAAAGCCCTTAAGTTAGCTAACTCATTTATTTCGGATGCCGTAGTACATTTAACTAAACTTACAGCTAAGAATTCCGGATTCGCCATTCAGGCGCGCAGAGCACTGTGGCTAAAATCCTGGTCAGCTGACGTTACTTCTAAATCTAAATTGCTTAATATACCTTTCAAAGGGCAGACCTTATTCGGGCCCGGGTTGAAAGAAATTATCGCTGACATTACAGGAGGTAAAGGCCATGCCCTGCCTCAAGACAGAGCCAAACCTAAGGCTAGACAGTCTAATTTTCGTTCCTTTCGTAATTTCAAAGCAGGAGCAGCATCAACTTCCTCTGCACCAAAACAGGAGGGAGCTGTTGCTCGCTACAGACAAGGCTGGAGACCTAACCAGTCCTGGAACAAGGGCAAGCAGGCCAGGAAACCTGCTGCTGCCCCTAAGACAGCATGAATTGAGGGCCCCCGATCCGGGAACGGATCTAGTGGGGGGCAGACTTTCTCTCTTCGCCCAGGCTTGGGCAAGAGATGTCCAGGATCCCTGGGCGTTAGAGATCATATCTCAGGGATACCTTCTGGACTTCAAATCCTCTCCCCCAAAAGGGAGATTCCATCTGTCAAGGTTGTCAACAAACCAAATAAAGAAAGAGGCGTTTCTACGCTGTGTACAAGATCTTTTACTAATGGGAGTGATCCATCCGGTTCCACGGTCGGAACAAGGACAAGGGTTTTACTCAAATCTGTTTGTGGTTCCCAAAAAAGAGGGAACTTTCAGGCCAATCCTGGATTTAAAAATCCTAAACAAATTCCTAAGAGTTCCATCGTTCAAAATGGAAACTATTCGGACAATCTTACCCATGATCCAAAAGGGTCAGTACATGACCACAGTGGATTTAAAGGATGCTTACCTTCACATACCGATTCACAAAGATCATTACCGGTATCTAAGGTTTGCCTTCCTAGACAGGCATTACCAGTTTGTAGCTCTTCCATTCGGATTGGCTACGGCTCCAAGAATCTTCACGAAGGTTCTGGGTACTCTTCTGGCGGTACTAAGACCGCGAGGAATTTCGGTAGCTCCGTACCTAGACGACATTCTGATACAAGCTTCAAGCTTTCAAACTGCCAAGTCTCATACAGAGTTAGTACTGGCATTTCTAAGGTCGCATGGATGGAAGGTGAACGAAAAGAAGAGTTCTCTCTTTCCACTCACAAGAGTTCCCTTCTTGGGGACTCTTATAGATTCTGTAGAAATGAAGATTTACCTGACAGAAGACAGGTTAACAAAGCTTCAAAATGCATGCCGTGTCCTTCATTCCATTCAACACCCGTCAGTAGCTCAATGCATGGAGGTGATCGGCTTAATGGTAGCGGCAATGGACATAGTACCCTTTGCACGCCTACATCTCAGACCGCTGCAATTGTGCATGCTAAGTCAGTGGAATGGGGATTACTCAGACTTGTCCCCTACTCTGAATCTGAATCAAGAGACCAGAAATTCTCTTCTATGGTGGCTTTCTCGGCCACATCTGTCCAGGGGGATGCCATTCAGCAGGCCAGACTGGACAATTGTAACAACAGACGCCAGCCTACTAGGTTGGGGCGCTGTCTGGAATTCTCTGAAGGCTCAGGGACAATGGAATCAGGAGGAGAGTCTCCTGCCAATAAACATTCTGGAATTGAGAGCAGTTCTCAATGCCCTTCTGGCTTGGCCCCAGTTAACAACTCGGGGGTTCATCAGGTTTCAGTCGGACAACATCACGACTGTAGCTTACATCAACCATCAGGGAGGGACAAGAAGCTCCCTAGCAATGATGGAAGTATCAAAGATAATTCGCTGGGCAGAGTCTCACTCTTGCCACCTGTCAGCAATCCACATCCCGGGAGTGGAGAACTGGGAGGCGGATTTCCTAAGTCGTCAGACTTTTCATCCGGGGGAGTGGGAACTTCATCCGGAGGTCTTTGCCCAAATACTTCGACGTTGGGGCAAACCAGAGATAGATCTCATGGCGTCTCGACAGAACGCCAAGCTTCCTCGTTACGGGTCCAGATCCAGGGATCCGGGAGCGGTTCTGATAGATGCTTTGACAGCACCTTGGACCTTCGGGATGGCTTATGTGTTTCCACCTTTCCCGATGCTTCCTCGATTGATTGCCAGAATCAAACAGGAGAGAGCATCAGTGATTCTAATAGCGCCTGCATGGCCACGCAGGACTTGGTATGCAGATCTAGTGGACATGTCCTCCTGTCCACCTTGGTCTCTACCTCTGAAACAGGACCTTCTGATCCAGGGTCCCTTCAAACATCAAAATCTAATTTCTCTGAAGCTGACTGCTTGGAAATTGAACGCTTGATTTTATCAAAACGTGGTTTTTCTGAGTCAGTTATTGATACCTTAATACAGGCTAGGAAGCCTGTTATCAGAAAGATTTACCACAAAATATGGCGTAAATGCTTATATTGGTGCGAATCCAAGGGTTACTCATGGAGTAAGGTTAGGATCCCTAGGATATTGTCTTTTCTACAAGAAGGTTTAGAAAAGGGTTTATCTGCTAGTTCCTTAAAGGGACAGATTTCAGCTCTGTCCGTTCTTTTACACAAACGTCTGTCAGAAGTTCCGGACGTTCAAGCTTTTTGTCAGGCTTTAGCTAGGATCAAGCCTGTGTTTAAAACTGTTGCTCCGCCATGGAGTTTGAACTTAGTTCTTAATGTTTTACAGGGTGTTCCGTTTGAACCCCTTCATTCCATTGATATCAAGCTGTTATCTTGGAAAGTTCTGTTTTTAATGGCTATTTCCTCGGCTCGAAGAGTCTCTGAGTTATCTGCCTTACATTGTGATTCTCCTTATCTGATTTTTCATTCAGACAAGGTAGTTCTGCGTACTAAGCCTGGGTTCTTACCTAAGGTAGTCACTAACAGGAATATCAATCAAGAGATTGTTGTTCCATCCTTGTGTCCTAATCCTTCTTCGAAGAAGGAACGTCTGCTACACAATCTAGATGTAGTCCGTGCCCTGAAATTTTATCTACAGGCAACTAAGGATTTTCGACAAACGTCTTCCCTGTTTGTCGTTTATTCTGGTCAGAGGAGAGGTCAAAAGGCTTCGGCCACCTCTCTCTCTTTTTGGCTTCGTAGCATAATACGGTTAGCCTATGAGACTGCTGGACAGCAGCCTCCTGAAAGAATTACAGCTCATTCTACTAGAGCTGTGGCTTCTACTTGGGCCTTTAAGAATGAGGCTTCTGTTGAACAGATTTGCAAGGCTGCAACTTGGTCTTCTCTTCATACTTTTTCCAAATTTTACAAATTTGACACTTTTGCTTCTTCGGAGGCTGTTTTTGGGAGAAAGGTTCTTCAGGCAGTGGTTCCTTCCGTATAAAGAGCCTGCCTGTCCCTCCCGTCATCCGTGTACTTTAGCTTTGGTATTGGTATCCCAGAAGTAATGGATGACACGTGGACTGACCACAATTAACAGGAGAAAACAAAATTTATGCTTACCTGATAAATTCCTTTCTCCTGTAGTGTGGTCAGTCCACGGCCCGCCCTGTTTTTTATGGCAGGTAAAAATTTTTTTGAATTATACTCCAGTCACCACTACACCCTTTGGCTTCTCCTTTCTCGTTGGTCCTTGGTCGAATGACTGGAGGTGACGTAGAGGGGAGGAGCTATATAGCAGCTCTGCTGGGTGAATCCTCTTGCACTTCCTGTTGGGGAGGAGTTAATATCCCAGAAGTAATGATGACCCGTGGACTGACCACACTACAGGAGAAAGGAATTTATCAGGTAAGCATAAATTTTGTTTTTTTTAATGTGATCATAAAAATTTTAGTATAATATAAAAACCCACATATATTGTTAAATACATCAAAATGGTGATGAAACACATGAAGACAGACATTTTTTTTTACTGCAAATATTTGACCAGGGTAATATAAAAAGTGTGATTATGAATAGTAAAATAAAACTGCTGTATAGTTTAATCATTTTATTTTATCAAAATGTCCTGTAATGACTACATTTAGACACCAATCAGCAAGCGCTACCCAGGTGATGAACCAAACATGGGCCGACTCCTAAGTTTTTAAAAGTCCAGCTTTTAGAAATAAAGATGCCAAGAGAACAAAGAAAAATTAATAATAGGAGTAAATTATAAAGTTGCTTAAAATTGCATGCCCTATCTGAATCATGAAAGAAAAAAAAATTGGGTTCAGTATCCCTTTAAGGTAAGGGGCTGATTGGGGCACTTCAGGGCCAGGGCTCTTAGATCTGATGTGGGTAGTAGTGTATGATCTAAGGTTTGATATGATGATGATTATTTTCATTATTAAAGAGACATGAAAGTCAAAATTAAACATTTTTATGGTTCCGATAGATCTCGCAATTTAAAGAAACATTTCAATTTACTCTTTATTACAATTATCAAATGTATTTTTTCTCTTGGTATAGCATATCTAGGTAGGCTCATGAGCAGCAATGAGACTGGCATTCTTGTGGCTTTCTAGTATTACTCACTAACAGTGCTCATAAAAGATTACCGGCACATAGTACAGAACCACTTCATTATGTAAAAAGTAGTGTTCTGTGCATTACTTGCAATCATGGGGATAAAGTAAAGCCCCTTTCTACGTGGTTTAAAGTGACTGTAAATTTTCACGAATGAAAGCCCTGTTTTTAAAAATACTATTAAAAACAGGGGCACTTTCATTCATGTAAGTTTACATAGCAGACGTTTTTTAAAAAAATACTTATCTTTACTTCCTTGCAAGCGTGGAACACCGGAGCAGCGATTCCCTCGTCCCCAGGTAGTCTCTTCTTACGTCAGAAATTACAAATCCGGCTTCCTCCAATAATGGCTTCCGCCCCAAAGCAAACATTGCCCAAGGCCGCACCGTGATTGGAGGAAGCCGGATTTGTCATTTCGGACGTAGGAAGAGACGACCTGGGGGCGAGGGAATCGCTGTTCCATGCTTGCAAGGAATAAAAGGTAAGTATTTTTTTTAAAAATGACTGCTGTAAACTTACATGAATGAAAGTTCCCCTGATTTTAATAGTATTTTTAAAAAAACAGGGCTTTCATTTGTGAAACTTTACATTCACTTTAATGTTTAGCTGTTATTACTTACAGTAATAAAGTTTAAAATCGTTTGTCACCATATCTAATCTTCAGACCCCAGATTGCTAGATGTTATGTAACTAAATACAAAAAAAACCCCACAACTGAATGTAGCACAGTTGGTAGCACAATAATTGTGATGGAAACAGAATAATATAAATGGTCATTTTTTTTGTGTGAGAATCTGTATTGCAGATATGCATCGGTTATATGAATTTTTATGCTTTTGGATCAAAAATTTAGAGAAACCGTAGGAAACCTAAAACAGACGATGGGTTTATTAGTACTCATTCATTTGGCAAGAATTAGCAAATCTGCAATATGCTCTATCTACACACTATTAATGAAGGAATTACTTTTGATCTTTCTATGTCTTTATTGTATGAATAATTTGTGTACATTTCACAGCATCTGTAAAGCTTTTAATCATTCTGTGAATTAGACAAATACTTTTTGTTCTCTTTTTGCATGTGACAATATTCAAAGAACAGACGCTAAATGTGACTGATAACAGAACAGGATGAAACTAAAGCATTGATTTTTCTTTGAACAATAGAAGGATGATCTGCTTGTTTAAGATACAGCTTAGTACAGATTATTTTTTTAACAGAAGCCGTTTTATTCTTTTACTAATTCTTATTGTACGATGAAAAATTCTATTAGAATTCGGTAGAGCATTTACTAAGCATATTTGTGCTTTTAATTCTTCAGGTTAATCTATGAAGAGCTTGTTTAAAGGGACATTATACACTCTTTTTTTTTCTTTGCATAAATGTTTTGTAGATGATTTATTTATATAGTCCATAAAGTTTTTTTTTTTTTTTATAAAAATGGATAGTTTTTGCTTATTTTTAAATAACATTGCTCTGATTTTTAGACTCCTAACCAAGCCCCAAAGTTTTAGGAGAATACCGACGTATACCTACTCCAGCTTGCTTCTGTTTATTTAAAGGGTCTTTTCATATGCAAAGGAGGGGGGAGTGTTTAATATTTCCCACTTGCAGTGGGTGTTCCAGTAACCTTTTAAATAGAGCTAAACTGGAAGCTTTTACGTAAGTTTTTTAAACAGTTTTATACTGGATTTTTATATCGGTTTCTGTGCATATTATTCTTTATAATAGTGTCTATTACATGGAGTTATATGAAAATTGGTGTATACTGTCCTTTTAAGATAGTAAACTGGAGCTGTGCAGGTTTATTTTTAATTGCCACTTCCTATGTATATAATCATTTCACAGAGTTTGCTAGACACAGGTATTTTTATACCCTGTGCTTTATAAACTGTCAGATCACTTCGAAAACCCTGCTGATTTTCTGTTTGTTGAGAAACTCCATCCCATTTAAACTGAATACAGTAAAGATTCTATTATTATCTTATTTCTCATGAGGCTTGTTGGTACTATTTTTAGTCTCATGGGTCTGCAGCAGATCACTTAAAATAAAGATAGCAAGAGAACAAAGAAAAATTGATAATAGGAGTAAATTAGAAAGTTGCTTAAAATGGCATGCTCTATCTGAATCATGAAACAAAGAGGGTTTCATATGCATTTAAGAGTATTTTATTATTGCACTGTTGCTTACATATAAATGTGCAAATGGGGTTAAACACATATAGTTGAAATCAGCTGCAGAGCAGCACTAGCTGAACTTATGTGATGAGCCAATTACTAGAGGCATATGTGTTTAGCCACCAATAACCAGCTAGGTCCCAGTCGAGTATTGTACTCCTGCGTTTGCCTAGGATACCAAGAAAGTAAAGTCAATTTGATAATAGAAGCACATTTGAAATGGCTCTGAGAATTGCATGTTCTGTCTGAACCGTGCAAGTATAATTTTCACATTCATGTTATTTATTATTTATTTTCATCGGTTAATTGTAGAGCTCCAACAGATTATGCATATGGCACATTTGAAATGCACAGTAGTATATTTCAGATCTGATAAGAATTTTTGTAATATACTTTCATTTGCAAAATGCACAAATGCTTCTGTGAATTATTTTTTGCATGCATGTGGCTCTCCTTGCACACACAAGACAAGTCCATCTGACATGAATGTATACTCCAAGTACCAGCAGTGACACTTAAATGGATGTGAAATTAACAAATCATTATTTTCTTCATAAATGGAAAGAGTCCACAGCTGCATTCATTACTTTTGGGAAATAAGAACCTGGTCACCAGGAGGAGGCAAAGACCCACCAGCCAAAGGCGTAAATACTCCTCCCACTTTGCTTCATAGCCATTCTATGGAATAATATTAGGCAAGGTATATAATGTTACATATTTAGGAATTAGTGTAAATTTACTGCTAGAGGAATCTTGTAGTACAAATGTCCTTGTCTCTTGCTTATTATTTAATGTGTACTGTGTAATCAGTCTGGTGTTTAATATATTTTACCAATTGTACAAGCCTTTGAATGTATTCTTTGTTTCTTAAAATTTATTAAAATCTGCTAAATAAAAAAACAAAATCAGGGATGAAACTTGTAAGTTATTAGGAGCAGAACCTTCCTCCTCCTTTATTCATGTATTTTGTTTAGTGTTTTACCTTTTTCTTCATAAATGGAAATTGTCCACAGCTGTATTCATTACTTTTTGGAAATAAGAACCTGGCCACCAGGAGGAGGCAAAGACAACCCAGCCAAAGGCTTAAATACTCCTCCCACTCCCCTCATCCCCCAGTCATTCTTTGCCTTTCGTCCCAGGAGGTTGGTTTGTCAGAAGTTTGTTTTCGTCTCTTATGGAGGGTAGTACTTTTCGACATGGGACGGGAGTTTTAAGTAATCCTGTCAGTCTCTCAGTGAGGGCTTAGATGAAAGTTAGAGTCCGGAGATGCAAGAAGAGTCTTTCTGCGAAACCATCCCGACTCATTTTAACAACTCCACAAGCAATCTGCGTTGTCGAACTTCGCTTTGCTGCCTGCTTCCTTTTCTCAAGTCCATGGCGGAGGCGAGGCTACTATCCGTCACACTTGATGGGCTGTGTTCCTGTTCCACAGCATAGATTCCGGTAAGATTGTTTCATTTTACTTCTTCATGATTGTACTGTAACTCATTTATTTCTACGAACTCACATGAAAAATACAGGGTCTCAGTGGGACTCCTTTAGTATCTTGGAATCAAGGGTTAATATATCCTGAGGGGGATTATTGAACAGGGTTTTTTTTAATCATGTTGTTATGTGATTCAATCTGCTTATGTGTAGTTAACTGGGCTCATGGGTTTTGAAACATAACAGCCTTTCGAAGTGACGCGACCGTACGGTCGGGCGCGCTTTTTTTGGACTGTATGGTTCACCTTGTGACCGGGCGTTTTTACGTTCTGGTTTCCCATTTCCGCATTCCTGACTGTGTGGCAATGGAGAATTCTAGTCCGCTGGTGTCTGGTTCATAGGAGGTGGTGAGTGCCCCAGCCATTGTGGGTGTCAGGTGCCGTTTAAATTGTTTTATATTTAGTCCAATTTTTGGTATCCTTTATCCAGTTATGGAGGATACTGATGTTGAGATTGTTCAACTTTCTGATTCTTCATCCTGTGACGAATGCCAATTGGCCCCATTGACTCAGGTCAGTCAGGTATGTCCTTTAGGCCATTCTAGAGCGCCTTGTGGCTCAGGGATTCAAGGGACTGCTGAGTCATCCGCCTCGGGGGTCCCTTTCCTCCGGGAGGCGAGTTCCCTACTACTACACATGCGGGTAACCCAAGTTATGTTTTTTCCTCCTCGGAGGGTGGATTGTTCCCCCCCGGAGGTTGTGGCACTTTCGCTTTTACATACTTTTGGCACTTGCGCGTCTACAAAGTCCAGATGTTTATTTGTGATTGTGTTCATGCCCGATTGCCCCTGGTCTCTCGGCCACAGGAGGGTATGAGCAGTTCCCTGTGGGTGCAACTGTTCCTTTTGTTACAAGCTGGCTCGCTTCGTGTTCTACTCAGACATGTTTTTGAGCTGTTTGTAGACTCTATCCTTCTTGGTTATGGGACTCATCAGTCTCCTCCTTTGAATGGCTCACCTCGTTAGACATCGGGGGATGAAGTAATCTCCTTCCCAGTTTTTGGATGAAGAACAGGGTTTCCGTTAGGCTGGTCCTGAGGATCTTTCGGGTTCTTCTTGGGCGTTAACCCTCGAGTTGCCTCAGGGGTCAAGTCCTCCAAAAAAAAGTGTGGGAACTTACTAAGACTTCCATCCTCCCTCACAATTAATATTGTTATATATATATATATATATATATATATATATATATATATATATATATATAAATATATATATATATATATATAAAAATACAAGGAGGAGACGTCAGCACCACCAGCTCATCAAAGTGTAATCTTTATTTACAGTGACATGAAGACAGAAAACAGCCTGAGAGGATTGCAGGACCCTCTGACGTACAGGCACCCTACAAAGATGTCTTGGTTAACTTTCTAAAAAACATATCTATCTGTGCTGGATCCTCCATTTTGTATGTATGTATATGTATATGTATGTGTGTATATATATATATGTATGTGTGTATGTATATATATATATATATATATATATATATATATATATACACACACACTGTATATGTCTAAAATTGATACACTCTGGTTAATAAAACCAATTAAAGGGACAGTCTACACCAGAATTTTTATTGTTTTAAAAGATAATCCCTTTATTACCCATTTCCCAGTTTTGCATAACGAACAGTTATAATAATATACTTTTAACCTCTGTGATTATCTTGTATCTAAGCCTCTGCAAACTGCCCCTTTTTTCAGTTCTTTTGACAGACTTGCAGTCTAGCCAATCAGTGCCTGCTCCCAGATAACTTCTCGTGCACGAGCACAGTGTTATCTATATGAAATACGTGAACTAACACCCTCTAGTGGTGAAAAACTGTTAAAATGCAATCTGAAAGAGGTGGGCTTCAAGGTCTAAGAAATTAGCATATGAACCTCCTAGGTTAAGCTTTCAACTAAGAATACCATGAGAATAAAGCAAAATTGGTGATAAAAGTAAATTGGAAAATTGTTTAAAATTACATGCTCTATCTGAATCATGAGTTTATTTTGGCCTAGACTGTCCCTTTAAGGGTTGAATGGTTGCCAGTGGGCCTGAGAATCCTCCTCTGTCACATAGTCACACCCATTTAAGGTGCCATAGTCCTGTTTCTGCTGAGGGGAGCTAAATAACCCCAGAGCAAGCCACACAGAAATGTAAGCACCATGTGTAATAAAAGATAATAAAGACAATATTACAGGGGTAATAACAGACAGTCTTACACTTAGTGTATTGTAGGAAGGGTTACTGCCCATTACTAGAGGATCTCACTATCCCTCTAACCAGACTGTGCTCCAGCTCCTCCCAGCAGCAGCAGCAGTGTTTACTTAAGTGCTTCCTTTCTCTTTCCAGAGGGAACTTAGTTCCTCCTGCAAAAATAGTGCTCGACTTAAACCTGGGTTACCTGTTTTATTTTATCCAGTTAGGATGAATTTTATTTTTATTTTTCACACTATGTTTCCTGCTGGAACTTTCTCTGGGATCAATCCTCGCGGTTTGCTTCTACGGAAGTTGTTCGGGACATATTAGTCCCATTTTTTTTTTTTCTCCCTCTCAGAGGGCGGATTTAGCCAGCTTGGCAGTTATGGCCCTGGTTGCAGGCTGGTCCTGCTTGGGTTCAGATGTTCTGTCTTGCGGCTTATTCAGACACGTGGCGCCTATTATACCTTGCTGGTCAGGTTGGGGTGACGAGTGCTATTAACATTTATTTATGTTTCTTGTTAATTGTTTTACAAGTTTCAGCTAAGCATTCTCAAGAGGACTTGCGGGTCCGTGCCGCTCTCTGGATTGTTTCAGTCCTAAATAGCCGTCTCTCTGGTGACTGGGTCAGTGAAATTTGCTGCATCACTCTCTGTTGCTTCAGATACCCTTGGAACCTAGAGTATTCTTTCCCACATAGTGGGAAATTTAGAGGGTTTACCGCCTCCTTTCTGCCGTTCGGGGCGGTGTTGCTTTAGGAAATTGTACTTTTTGGACTTGTTCCTTTAGTGGTTCTCTTCTTCATTGAGACCTCTTGGATTGTCAGTTTCTCCTTGGAGATGGGTCGCCTTTGGGGGACTTGGATTCCCTTCCGGAGTTGGTTGTTCCTTTTTTAGGTCGGGCGCGCTAATCTCAAACTGTATGGTGTGCAATTGCGTTTACTCAGAGCATGATAGGGTATTTCAGGATTCTCCAGGATTGGAATCAGTGGAGAGGGAATGCTAGATATGTGAGTACAAGTGGAGATTGTTCTGTCCCACTCTAAGAGAGTTTCTGTGATCAGGTGATATTTAGATAGAATCTTAGGTCGTTTGGGTGAGGGGATCCAAGCGAGGGAAGCAACGTTATTATATTGAAGAATCTGACCATCAATCCTGACCCATTGTTTTTGCAACATATTATGCGACCACTCGGTAAGTCTTTGGAGATGTATGGCCCTTCTGTATAGTGTCAGGTTTGGAAAGCCCAGGCCCCCCTTTTCTCTGGGAAGATAAAGTGTCTTTTTAGGTATTCTAGGTTTTACTCCCGTCCATATGAACTGTTCTAAAATACTCTGAAGATTAATGAGATAATCCCTAGGTAAATGGATAGGGACAGTTTGCAACACATATAAAATTCGGGGAAGGATATTCATCTTAATTAGACTGATCTTGCCCACCCACGACAAAGATTTATTCTTCCATGAGGATAGATCATTAATTATATCTTTTCTTAAGTTAGTATAATTGTTTTTGTAGAGGTCAGAGGAATTAGCTGATAGATATATGCCTAGGTATTTTAATTTGTTAGGAGCCAATGGTACATTGTGATTCGTTGTTAAGGTTTGGATATGTTCAAGGGGTGAGTTAACATTGAGAAGCTCAGACTTCGACAAGTTTAAATGGAAGTTGGAGAGTTCTCCGTATTTCTTAAGTTCTGTGAGGAGTTCTGGGACAGATGTATCAATGTTAGATAGAGTATAGAGAACATCATCGGCGTATAACGCCTGTTTGTGTTCTGTGTCTCCGATCTGGATTCCTTTGATAATGGGGTTGAGGCGTACCCTCTGTGCCAATGCCTCTATCGAGAGGGCAAAAAGCAAGGGGGACAACGGGCACCCTTGCCGAGTGCCGTTCGATATGGAGAAGGTGTTGGATAATGTGCCATTAATTCTAATCCGCGCATTTGGGGATGAGTAAAGTGCAAAGACCATGTTGAGGAATGGTTCCCCAAAGTTCATGACCCTCATTACCTGACGCAGAAAAAGCCAGTCGACCCGGTCGAAGGCCTTCTCTGCGTCAGTCGAGAAGAGTGCCATAGGCACCCCTTCAACCTGTGCGAAATTTAGTATCTGTATCACTTTGGTGGTATTTTCTCGTGCCTCTCTACCCGGCACGAAACCCACTTGATCAGAATGAACCAAATTCGTGAGGTATCTGTTAAGGCGATTTGCTAGTATTTTGGCCAGAATTTTGATGTCTAAGTTCAGTAGGGAAATGGGTCTAAAATTTGCTGGAGAATTGGGGGGTTTTCCCGGTTTGGGTAATACAGTAATATGTGCCTCAAGCATTGTGTTAGGTAATGTTGGTTTCTCTATTAGGTTATTGAAGAGTTGGAGCATTAATGGCCCCAGCGTGTCCTTAAATGTTTTGAAATATTTTGATGAGAAGCCGTCTGGGCCAGGGCTTTTTCCAATGGGGAAATCCTTAATAGCTAGCATAAGTTCCTCTAAGGTGATGTGGGAGTCTAAACTGTCTTTTTGCTCGGGGTTTAATTTTGGCAGATCCAGAGTTGCCAGGTATTGGTCTATGCATTGCTCCCTGGATTGTACGTCTGCAAAAGGGCCTAGAGAATCTGGGAGCTGTTTTATATTATACAGCTTTTGATAATAGGAATGGAATGAATTGGCTATCTGTTTGCTGCCTTTTGTTGTAGTCCCATCTGAATTTAGTAAGAATTGAATGTGCGTCTTTAACTGTTTTCTGCGTACTGCCCTAGCTAACAGTTTTCCGGGCTTATTACCGCCTTCATAATATTGTTGCTTTACATTCAAAATCTTACGGTGGTAGGTCTCTAGGAGATGTGCCTTAAGAGCCCCTCTGGAAGTGTCCAGAGCGGTTCTGGTGTCATGGTCTAGTGGGTTTCTTTTATGTTTTTCTTCTAATTGTGTGATTGTATGAAGCAATTGGTTGTGTCTTAGTCTGTTTTGTTTGTTAAGTCGTGCCTTGTGTTTAAGGAATACCCCCCTAATAACGCATTTATGCGCTTCCCAGGCGTTTGTGATTGATGTTTGTAGAGGGTCATTATGTATTAGATAATCCTCTAGTGATTTTTGTATGTCTGCTTTGATGATAGGGTCGCTCAGTAACGAGTCGTCAAGCTTCCAGATATAAGTCGTAGGAGGGAGGTCAGGCCACAAGACTGAGCATGTAACTGGGGCGTGATCTGACCAAGTTATGGACCCAATGGTACAGTCAGTTACCATGTCCAAACCATTCGAGTCTGTATAGAAATAATCTATATGGGAGTATTTATTGTGGGGGGGAGAAAAGTATGTATAATCTTTAAGTACAGGGTGTAGCGTGCGCCATATATCGTGTAATTGGAGATTAAAGAGTGTGGTTTTGACTGATTTAATTATTTTAGGTGATGTGCTGACGGCTCCGTTGGACGTGTCCAACTGAGCATCCATTGAAATGTTAAAATCACCGGAAAGGAATATCGGGCCCTTTCGCGAAATCATGGAGGAGCTTGGAGATTTTAGAAATGAATGTATGTTGGTCAGTATTTGGGCTATATAGGGTCGCTAATGTTATAGGGTGCTCGTATAGTTGACCTGTCACAATTAGGTATCTACCTTCTGGATCCCTCTCAATATGTGAAATTTTTAAGGGTAGAGAATGGTGTATCAGGACACCCACTCCGCCTTTTTTAGATTGCCCTGAGGCAAAGATTGCTGTAGGATATTGGGAGTTGAACCATTTTGGTTCTCTACCCTTGCGGAAGTGGGTTTCCTGAAAAAATAACACATGGCTGTATAAGTTTTTTTAGAGCTCTGAAGGCTATGGACCTCTTACCTGGATTGTTTAATCCTTTTGCATTTATGGTAGTCATCGTCAGGCCATGTGAGCCAAACCTGCTCGGATTATGAGTCATCCTGGAGGGAGAGAGAGAAAAAAAAAAAAAAAAAGGGGGAGGGAGGGGCGAGGAGAGGGAAGAGGATGGAGAGATTTAGATAGAAAGTCTGCTGAGGTAGGATTAAGAGAGATTTAGAAGGGTTAATTAGTATAGCGAGAAAAGAAAGTCAGGAATAAAAGATAGAAGAGTGAGACTTGGCGTGCGGTCTTATCCCAGATTATTTTCTGAGTGTGATGAGGATAATTTTTAAATTACCGTTACACTTACAAATAAAGTAGCACAAAAGAAAAAAGGTTTTGATCGGGGTAGTAACCCTCAAGCTTGTACAAGAAGTGGTGATGAGTTTTACACTCCTAAAGATGCATGTGGAACGTGGAAATCTGGCCGTAATAGTATATTTGGTAGGAGTATGGGCTTTAGAAGTAGTTAAAGAGGGAGGGTAGAGGGGGAAGAAAAGATTAGAAAGGGAAAGAAAGGAGGTGAAGTTGTGTAGGAGGGCAGCTGGAGGGAGAAATAGGAGTGCTTAAGGTGAGGGGGAGGAGGTAGAGATAGGTAGGAAGAGGGGGAGGGGGGGAGCAAAGTTAAGTAGGGGAGGGGAGAGATGTCAATGGAAGAGGAGGGTCTGGGAGGGGAAGAGGTTGGTGGTGAGAGTAAGGAGAGGGAAGGGATGGTGAGGGGAAGATGGGAATAGGACTAGGGAAAGGGGGGAGATTGGGGTGGATATGGGAGTGGAGTAGGGGAGATGGGGAGGATTGAGGGTGGGTAGGGCGGAAGAGAAAGGGGGAGGCGAGGGAGGGTGAGGAGGGAGGTAGGAAGAGGAGGAATAGAGGAAGGAGGGATATGGGAGTATAGCAGAGAAAGGGGTTGTGAAGGTTAATATGAGAGTGAGCCTAAATTTGGTGTTGGGTAAATGAAATGTGAAATCTTATATCCTTATGTATGAACCCATAGGTGGAACTGTGGTGTTGTGTACCTGAATGCGGTGCATATAACAAGACAAAAAGGAACTACATTGGTTCAACCAAACTTTGATAACGTGACGAGACAGTAGGGCTATGCCTCTATGTAGAAACAAGGTAACTAAGGCAAACAGTATGTAAACTAATTAATTTAAACATTTTAAATGAACAGATTAAGTATTCATGTCATTTTATAATTAAGTGAAAACATATTAAGCTGAGAGTTATTAGAAGAACCCATAGTCCTGAGTCCATTTCACAGGTTCTCAGCATTTATTTTGTACCAAGGGCTGATCGGCTCATATACTGGACTACTTTAATAACATCAGGTATATAAACATTCAAAGAACAGCCGATAGCCCCTAATAGTGTTCAACATCAAAGCAAGAGAAAAAGGATACATCAGAGGCTTCTCTTCACAATAGACCTTGGTATCTTCTAACGTGATCTAGTCTCCGTTGACTGCCATTAAATCAGGAATTTGAAGAGTCACTATCAGGGATAGTTTTCCGTTGGTGAGGATCCTCATTGATCGAGAGTCCTGAGTAGAAAGCTTCTTCATCTGAACCCGGATGGTATATTGCTGATTTGTTCTGATTTGTGGCCACAATTGACACAGGGAAGCCCCAACGATACTGGATTTTATGGGCCCTGAGTTTGGCCGTAATGTGGCCCAACTCCCTCCTTTTCTGGAGAGTAGTAGGTGATAAGTCTGAGAATATTTGTATTTCTTCTCCTGCATGGTATACTGGGTGTTTTGAGTCGTGCGCATTTGAGTATATCTTCCTTGTCTTTGTAGTTAAGGAAGCGGGCAATGATATCTCTGGGGGGGGCCTTGGGAGGCGGTTTTGCTCTGAGCGCTCTATGTGCGCGTTCTAAAACTATGGCAGGGGCTGAGGGTGAATCCTTCAGGGTACGAAACAGGCTTTGAAGGTAACCATCTATTGCTGGGGGGTGAATAGATTCTGATACTCCTCTGAAGCGTAGGTTATTTCTTCTCCCCCTGTTGTCCAGGTCTTCTATTTTATCAGACAACTGTTGTATCATTTCAGAGTTACTCTGGACTTCTGCTGTGATTGATTTCACTGATGAGTGCTCGCGTTGCTCCGCTTCTACCTGCGAGATTCTAGTGTCAAGGGCAGAGATATCTCCCCGAAGTTCATTAAATAAACTGCGCATTTCTTGGACTGCATTCTTAATATCTTCCTTGGAAGAAAGGTGTTTTAAGTCCTCCTTAGTAATTAAGTGATGTGCCTGTATATCTGAGCCTTTTTGCTGCATGTTATCAGCACGTGGGTTAGCTTCCATGTTATCCACTGCTAATGGCGTAGTGGGATCTGCTTGTTTTAGATATTTGTTAAGTGTGCCTGCAGGGGTATTTTTCTCTGCTTTTTGCTGTTTTTTGCAAGGCATCCCTTATTTTTCTTATCTTGAAATAATGAAAGAGTTAACAAATATTTCTTTGTAATATATTCATCATAAGCAGAAGTTGTCTTTATGAGGATATCTAGTAAATGAAAAAATTGCAGGGAGTCTAGGCAGAATATTATGTCTATAGTACTAAAGACACAAAGCAAAAGTATGTCTGTTAATATAGCATACGGTGATGAAGCTGTACCAGCCCTATTTTGAATGTGATGAATCCCTGATAATTATATGTTGAACTGTCTATTTTATGTCCCAGGTTAGGTGTTAATTCACTCTGTAGCAAAACACCCTTTTATTACTGAAGCAAGACTTACAACCTGTGAGGCTAATTGAAATGTCCAGGAATGTTACTCACTGTATACTTATAACCAGCACGGAGTGTATATATGTAAGGTCTTTTCTTTCTGTTTTTCCGGCCTCTAATAAAAAGCCTAAGGCAAAGACCTGTATTTGAATGAGAGTGGCCGCAATGCTTAATATCCCCACTACGGTTATCACAGTTATATCTCCGGTTCCGGGGTGTTATAGTAAGAGCCGGGTCTCATATGTCTCCTTTGTTAGCGACTACATAGGGTTATGTCAGTCCGGGGTGTAGTGCTATGTTGCGCTGGTTCAGCTGAGTGAACTGAGTTGCGCACTTAGGCCCTGTTGCTGGCGGTGAGTTTCGGAAGCTTGTGTGTGTTATCTGCTTACCGCTTACGATGTAAGTCAGTCTCCTTCTCCCTTGCTAGGTCTAAGTGCCGATAGCAATCAAATGCCTTCTTCTGTGAGGAATCGAGCTGTGAGGAGACGATAGAGGCCGCGGCTTCCCATGCGAGATCTCCACCACTCTGCGCAAGTAAGGGATGAGGCCTTGTAACCCCTTCTCTCTGCTCGTTCTGGTTAGCGCAATTTGTTGGCCATCAAAATAGGATCATATAAGAAGTAAAGCTTCAGTGTTCCATTGCAGACATGAATTTAGTAAAAAGGAGTGAAATTATAATATTTATATGATAAGTACAGCTTGAGGGTTGAAGAGCACTTCTAGAACACTGCCATCTGCCTGCGTGGCTTGGCTCCGCCCCCCCTCACCCGTATTTTTATGTGGGGCGTCTCTTATTTTTATTCTTCTGGCACCTTTTCACCCTGGTATTTCTAGTACTGTTCCTTAATCCTCGGCAGAATGACTGGGGGATGAGGGAAGTGGGAGGAGTATTTAAGCCTTTGGCTGGGGTGTCTTTGCCTCCTCCTGAATGCAGCTGGGGACTCTTTCTATCTGAAGGAAAGAAAATTATCAGGTAAGCATAATTTAAGTTTTTGCAATGAAACGCTTAGAAGCTGCTGAAGAAGCAAAAAACTGTGTGTTTAAATACACAGAATACAACATAGACCGATTTGAGGATACAGCCTTTTTTTTTTTGGTTTAAAACTGCCTTCTCTAAATGTTCTAAAAGAACGTATACTATCATTCGCCAATAATCCGTCAAGTGTACTAAGTTTCTGGGTAACTATATATATCTCGTGTATACACTGACAAGATATCACTGTAGTATATATCCGAGCGACTTGCTACTAGCAAGATTAGAGACACTGAATTGACTTTTCTAGCTAAAATACGATAGTTTGTTCGTATTTATTTATTATACCGACATAAATGATCCAAAACTGGGATTCAAATTCGTATACATCCACCCCATTGGCGGACCAATTGAACTTATTATTTAAAACCGGTCACGTGATCTAATTCCGTAAAGAAGACTATTGGATCATTCTGATTACAGCCATAGTGAGTAAAGGATTGTAAAAGTATCCGGAACATCGATACAATATATATATTAAGACTGCCATAATATCTACAATTTGTTTCTTTCATCAAGGAGAGACTTGTTACACTTTTCAAGGAGAGACTTTTTAATATATAATGGATACGATTATCCACTGAGATTATGCACTGATTTTATTGTATATTTTATATTGACATACTGTGCGATTAATAAGTTTTGAAACGGATGCATCCGATTTTATTATATGTTTCATTGTGTTATTAAACATTTTTATTACTAGATATGGGAAATGAATAGCTTCTTTTAGCGCCATCCTCATTTGGTAGAATTGTTCTTTATTTTATCTACTAGTTAGGAGATCTAGCAGATTGTAGAGGATAGAGCATTATTCGCACAGAAGGAACTAGGTATTTTGTGTGTATTTGAGTACTTTAATTTTTCGTTATCCAAAACACAGGGTAAATTTAAAAACGTATAATGACTAAAGGGACACAAAACACATTTTTTTCATGATTCAGATAGAACATTCAGTAACAACTTTCACATTTTCTTTGATTATCAAATTTAGTTTCATTCTTTTGGAATCCTCTGTTAAAACTTCTCAATAATGATAAACCGGCATGAAATTCAATACGAAGTTGGTCCATTTTTAGTTCAGAACCTGGGTTACGCTTGGTTATTGGTTTGCTAAATGTAGCCACCAATAAGCAAGCACTAGCCATGGTGCTCAACCTAAAATAGGCCGGCTCCTAAGCTTTACATTTCTGCTTTTTAAATAAAGATAGCAAGAGAATGAAGAAAATTGATAATAGGAGTGAAATAGAAAGTTACTTAAAATTGCATGCTCTATCTGAATCATGAAAGAAAAAAAATTGGGGTTTAGTATCTCTTTAATCCAGCTTGTGGATTGTTACTAATCTATATGCTTTGCTACTGGAGCTCGCACTGAACTGTATCGCATTTTACATCTTGCTATTTATACTTGTTATGCATTTTGTATCAGTCAGTTTGTAACATTGTATTATATATATTGCAGTATTTGGTTGGTATTTCGTTACATCCTATCCGGTCGACATAGACCCCTTTTTCTCTTGTTAAGTAGATCCAGTCCACGGATCATCCATTACTTATGGGATATTCTCCTTCCCAACAGGAAGTTGCAAGAGGATCACCCACAGCAGAGCTGCTATATAGCTCCTCCCCTAACTGTCATATCCAGTCATTCTCTTGCAAGCCTCAACCAAGATGGAGGTCGTAAGAGGAGTGTGGTGTTTTATACTTAGTTTATTCTTCAATCAAAAGTTTGTTATTTTTAAATGGTGCCGGAGTGTACTGTTTATCTCAGGCAGTATTTAGAAGAGGAATCTGCCTGCGTTTTCTATGATCTTAGCAGAAGTAACTAAGATCCATGGCTGTTCTCACATATTCTGAGGAGTGAGGTAACTTCAGAGAGGGAATGGCGTGCAGGTTTTCCTGCAATAAGGTATGTGCAGTTAATATTTTTCTAGGGATGGAATTTGCTAGAAAATGCTGCTGATACCGAACTAATGTAAGTAAAGCCTTAAATGCAGTGATAGCTACTGGTATCAGGCTTATTAATAGAGATGCATACTCTTATAAAAATGTAATATAAAACGTTTGCTGGCATGTTTAATCGTTTTTATATGTATTTGGTGATAAAACTTATTGGGGCCTAGTTTTTTTCCACATGGCTGGCTTGAATTTTGCCTAGTAACAGTTTCCTTAGGCTTTCCACTGTTGTAATATGAATGGGAGGGGCCTTTTTTTAGTGCTTTTCTGTGCAGATAAAACACTGACAGAGACATTCAGTTTCCCTCTGCATGATCCAAGACATCTCTGGAGGGCTCAAAAGGCTTCAAAGTCGTTTTTGAGGGCGGTAAAAAGCCACAGTAGAGCTGTGGCAGTTGTTGTGACTGTTTGAAAAAAAACAAACAAAAAAAAAACGTTTTGTCTTTTATTATTCCATTTTGGGTATTAAGGGGTTTATCATCCATTTGCAAGTGGGTGCAATTCTCTGCTAACTTGTTACATACACTGTAAAAATTTCGTTAGTGTAACTGCCTTTTTTCACTGTTATTTCAAATTTTGACAAAATTTGTGTTTCTTAAAGGTGCAGTAACGTTTTTTATATTGCTTGTAAACTTGTTTAAAGTGTTTTCCAAGCTTGCTAGTCTCATTGCTAGTCTGTTTAAACATGTCTGACACAGAGGAAACTACTTGTTCATTATGTTTGAAAGCCATGGTGGAGCCCCATAGGAGAATGTGTACTAAATGTATTGATTTCACCTTAAACAGTAAAGATCAGTCTTTAACTATAAAAGAAATATCACCAGAAGATTCTGACGAGGGGGAAGTTATGCCGACTAACTCTCCCCACGTGTCAGACCCTTCGCCTCCCGCTCAGGGGATGCACGCTAATATGGCGCCAATTACATCAGGGACGCCCATAGCGATTACCTTGCAGGACATGGCTGCACTCATGAATAATACCCTGTCAGAGGTATTATCTAGGTTGCCTGAATTAAGAGGCAAGCACGATTGCTCTGGGGTTAGGAGAAATACAGAGTGCGTAGATGCTGTAAGGGCCATGTCTGATACTGCGTCACAATATGCAGATCATGAGGACGGAGAGCTTCAGTCTGTGGGTGACATCTCTGATTCGGGGAAACCTGATTCAGAGATTTCTAATTTTAAATTTAAGCTTGAGAACCTCCGTGTGTTGCTTGGGGAGGTATTAGCTGCTCTGAATGACTGTAACACAGTTGCAGTACCAGAGAAATTGTGTAGGCTGGATAAATACTATGCGGTACTGGTGTGTACTGATGTTTTTCCTATACCTAAAAGGCTTACAGAAATTATTAGCAAGGAGTGGGATAGACCGGGTGTGCCTTTTTCCCCACCTCCTATATTTAGAAAAATGTTTCCAATAGACGCCACTACACGGGACTTATGGCAGACGGTCCCTAAGGTGGAGGGAGCAGTTTCTACTTTAGCAAAGCGTACTACTATCCTGGTTGAGGACAGTTGTGCTTTTTCAGATCCAATGGATAAAAAATTGGAGGGTTACCTTAAGAAAATTTTTATTCAACAAGGTTTTATTTTACAGCCCCTTGCATGCATTGCGCCTGTCACGGCAGCGGCGGCATTCTGGTTTGAGGCCCTGGAAGAGGCCATCCATGCAGCTCCATTGACTGAAATTATTGACAAGCTTAGAACACTTAAGCTAGCTAACTCATTTGTTTCTGATGCCATTGTTCATTTGACTAAACTAACGGCTAAGAATTCCGGATTCGCCATCCAAGCACGTAGGGCGCTATGGCTTAAATCCTGGTCAGCTGACGTGACTTCGAAGTCTAAATTACTCAACATTCCTTTCAAGGGGCAGACCTTATTCGGGCCTGGTTTGAAGGAAATTATTGCTGACATTACTGGAGGTAAGGGTCACACCCTTCCTCAGGACAGGGCCAAAGCAAAGGCCAAACAGTCTAATTTTCGTGCCTTTCGAAATTTCAAGGCAGGTGCAGCATCAACTTCCTCCGCTTCAAAACAAGAGTGAACTTTTGCTCAATCTAAGCAGGCCTGGAAACCTAACCAGTCCTGGAACAAAGGCAAGCAGGCCAGAAAGCCTGCTGCTGCCTCTAAGACAGCATGAAGGAACGGCCCCCTATCCGGCGACGGATCTAGTAGGGGGCAGACTTTCTCTCTTCGCCCAGGCGTGGGCAAGAGATGTTCGGGATCCCTGGGCTTTGGAGATCATATCTCAGGGATATCTTCTGGTCTTCAAAGCTTCCCCTCCACAAGGGAGATTTCATCTTTCAAGGCTATCTGCAAATCAGATAAAGAAAGAGGCATTCCTACGCTGTGTGCAAGACCAACTAGTTATGGGAGTGATCCATCCAGTTCCGCGGACGGAACAAGGACAGGGTTTTTATTCGAATCTGTTTGTGGTTCCCAAAAAAGAGGGAACCTTCAGACCAATTTTGGATCTAAAGATCTTAAACAAATTCCTCAGAGTTCCATCTTTCAAAATGGAAACTATTCGGACCATCCTACCCATGATCCAAGAAGGTCAGTACATGACCACAGTGGACTTAAAGGATGCCTACCTTCACATACCGATTCACAAAGATCATCATCGGTTTCTAAGGTTTGCCTTTCTAGACAGGCATTACCAATTTGTAGCTCTTCCCTTCGGGTTGGCTACAGCCCCGAGAATCTTTACAAAGGTTCTGGGCTCACTTCTGGTGGTTCTAAGACCGCGAGGCATAGCGGTGGCTCCGTATCTAGACGACATCCTGATACAGGCGTCAAGCTTTTATGTTGCCAAGTCTCATACAGAGATAGTTCTGGCATTTCTGAGGTCGCACGGATGGAAAGTGAACGAGAAAAAGAGTTCTCTATACCCACTCACAAGAGTCTCCTTCTTAGGGACTCTTATAGATTCTGTAGAAATGAAAATTTACCTGACGGAGTCCAGGTTATCAAAACTTCTAAATGCATGCCGTGTTCTTCACTCCATTCCGTGCCATTCGGTAGCTCAGTGTATGGAGGTAATCGGCTTAATGGTAGCGGCAATGGACATAGTGCCATTTGCGCGCCTTCATCTCAGACCGCTGCAATTATGCATGCTTAGTCAGTGGAATGGGGATTACACAGATTTGTCCCCTCTGCTAAATCTGGATCAAGAGACCAGAGATTCTCTTCTCTGTTGGTTGTCTCGGGTACACCTGTCCAAGGGTATGACCTTTCGCAGGCCAGATTGGACAATTGTAACAACAGATGCTAGCCTTCTAGGTTGGGGTGCAGTCTGGAATTCCCTGAAGGCACAGGGATCGTGGACTCAGGAGGAGAAACTCCTTCCAATAAATATTCTGGAGTTAAGAGCGATATTCAATGCTCTTCTGGCTTGGCCTCAGTTAGCAACACTGAGGTTCATCAGATTTCAGTCACGACTGTGGCTTACATCAACCATCAAGGGGGAACCAGGAGTTCCCTAGCGATGTTAGAAGTCTCAAAAATAATTCGTTGGGCAGAGTACCACTCTTGCCACCTGTCAGCAATCCATATCCCAGGCGTGGAGAACTGGGAGGCGGATTTTCTAAGTCGTCAGACTTTCCATCCGGGGGAGTGGGAACTCCATCCGGAGGTGTTTGCTCAGTTGATTCATCGTTGGGCAAACCAGAGTTGGATCTCATGGCGTCTCGCCAGAACGCCAAGCTTCCTTGTTACGGATCCAGGTCCAGGGACCCAGAAGCGACGCTGATAGATGCTCTATCAGTGCCTTGGTTCTTCATCCTGGCTTATGTGTTTCCACCGTTTCCTCTGCTCCCTCGACTGATTGCCAAAATCAAACAGGAGAGAGCATCGGTGATTCTGATAGCACCTGCGTGGCCACGCAGGACTTGGTATGCAGACCTAGTGGACATGTCATCCTTTCCACCATGGACTCTGCCTCTAAGACAGGACCTTCTGATACAAGGTCCTTTCAATCATCCAAATCTAATTTCTCTGAGACTGACTGCATGGAGATTTAACGCTTGATTCTATCAAAGCGTGGCTTCTCCGAGTCAGTCATTGATACTTTAATACAGGCACGAAAGCCTGTTACCAGGAAAATCTACCACAAGATATGGAGTAAATATCTTTATTGGTGTGAATCCAAGAATTACTCATGGAGTAAGGTTAGGATTCCTAGAATATTGTCTTTTCTCCAAGAGGGCTTGGACAAAGGATTATCAGCTAGTTCCTTAAAGGGACAGATTTCTGCTCTGTCTATTCTTTTGCACAAGCGTCTGGCAGAGGTTCCAGATGTCCAGGCATTTTGCCAGGCTTTGGTTAGAATTAAGCCTGTGTTTAAACCTGTTGTTCCCCCATGGAGCTTAAACTTGGTTCTTAAAGTTCTTCAAGGAGTTCAGTTTGAACCCCTTCATTCCATTGATATTAAACTTTTATCTTGGAAAGTTCTGTTTTTGATGGCTATTTCCTCGGCTCAGAGAGTCTCTGAGCTATCTGCCTTACAATGTGATTCTCCTTATCTGATTTTTCATGCAGATAAGGTAGTCCTGCGTACCAAACCTGGGTTTTTACCTAAGGTGGTTTCTAACAAGAATATCAATCAAGAGATTGTTGTTCCATCATTGTGTCCTAATCCTTCTTCAAAGAAGGAACGTCTTTTACATAATCTGGACGTAGTCCGTGCCTTGAAGTTTTACTTACAAGCTACTAAAGATTTTCGTCAAACATCTACCCTGTTTGTCGTTTACTCTGGACAGAGGAGAGGTCACTGCACCCTATGGTTTCTCCTTTCTCTGTTTGTTTTCGGTCGAATGACTGGATATGACAGTTAGGGGAGGAGCTATATAGCAGCTCTGCTGTGGGTGATCCTCTTGCAACTTCCTGTTGGGAAGGAGAATATCCCATAAGTAATGGATGATCCGTGGACTGGATACAATACAAGAGAAATAAATTTATCAGGTATGCATAAATTATGTTTTTTTTCCCACACTGCGGTTTGGGCTAGCGTTTGGCTGGGTGTTGCCGGTTGGATTGTGTATGAAATATTCTGGCACTGTGTTCATTTTCAACGGGTGACATAGATCCTGTATTGTGAACTTACTCAAGCATTATTTCTCAATTGGTGGAGCTTGTGGTTTGCTGATGTGTTGTCAGCCCTTTATATGAATATACAGCACTGTTTCTGTAAATTTCTGGTAATGGACTAGAAGATTTTATTTTTTCTGATTTTATTAGTTCTATTTTCTTTTGTGTACATTGTGCTTCAGAAGAGTTTAATATTTTCTTCACAGAGACTTACGGATAGCGTTTTCTCCGTGTCTTCCTACGGATAGCAGTGTGTTACTGGACTCAGATGTTTATTTCTGATGTTGCTGCTTGTAATTTCTGTTTGCTCAGTCTCTGAGTTCTGACGTTTTGAGGACTTTGTCTTCAGTTGTCTTTTACAGTGCTGTTGCACTACAGATTAAAAAGGTTCAGTAAGATTTTTTTTCTGTAATAATAAATAGGGTTGTTAAGATGTGCTGAATTCCCTATCTTTATTTTTGGGTATACACTAATGTGTGCCCATCAATCTCAGCATCTGAGGTTTATTCTTTCAATAATATTTTGTTTAAGGGACTGCACCAGTGGTTACTGCTTATCGGTATCAATTGTTGATTGAACCTATACTAGCATTCGTTGCCCCTTGTTTATGTGAATATATATTAAGGATAGACAGATCGTTTTTTCAGTGCTGATACCGATTATTGACCGCCTTTCAGAACGATAACAGGGGCCGATATTCTGTACATTTAAAGTTTTGTAAAATTAACACAATTTCTACTCAAATCTGATATAAACTGAGCATGCTTATTAAGATTTTAGTAATAATAACAGGGTTGTTAGAGCGGTTTGATATAATGTCAAATGTCCACACTTAATGTTTAAAGTGCTCCCGCTGCCAAATACACAATAGCTCCCCTCTTTTGTATACTAGCAATGTCATACAATGCAAAGCAAACGGACATCCAAACGCCCTTAGAGTGAAAAACTTCTGTATGCGCTTTTTGCAATGTGCGCTCACCTGATCCTCTGTGCCTTTATGTCAGTAAGGCTTCCAAAGTAGCGGGCACTGTGTTGCTAAAGAATCATGTATTCACACGGTGTGCCTTCCAAAGGCACCTTCTTGATCCTTTCACATCTCCTCAGCGTCTCCGCTACTGACCCGGCAAACTCCTTGGTGCTTACAATGACGTCATCTTCAGGGTAGAAGAAACGCTGTGTGGCTGTGAAATAATGGCAGGGCAGTATACGGTACACTGCGGGAAGGAGACAGGATCCACTGGAATATTATACTTGTCAAATAAACTTGATCGACTCCTATTTGTATAAAACAATACGTTTTATTGAATACATTTTTAAAACCAGCATGGAAGCCCCAATGTACAACTACAAAGTAGGCGCAACAGTGAGCTTACGCGTTTCAGCTTTGTAGCCGTAATCATAGCTTATAGTGCTGTGTCCTACATTGATATTTAAGACACTCAGAATGAGCCTATTGGCTCTATCACAAAACTAAATAAAACATAAACAGTGCCTACTTTGTTAAAGGGACACTCAGGTTTTATTAAATTTTCATTATTCAGATAGAGCATGTAATTTTAAACAACTTTCCAATTTACTTCCATTAAAAATAATGTGCACAGTCTTTTATATTTACACTTTTTTTGAGTCACCAGCTCCTACTGAGCATGTGCAAGAACTCAGACTATACGTATATGCATTTGTGATTGGCTGATTGCTATCACATGGTACAGGGGGAGTGGAAATATACATAACTTTGAAATGTGTTAGAAAAGAATCTACTATTTATTTGAAATTCAGAGTAAATGCTATTGTATTGTCTTGTTATCTTGCATTTGTTGATTATGCAAATCTGCTGCGTTTACTGGTCCTTTAACCCTTCAATTGCCTAACTTTTACTTGGGGCATATGATGGAATAAGATGTTTAAGAAATGCATTGAAGGCACAATAGGACAAGGACAATAGAGTATAAGTGTATATGTAAAATCTTACTGAAAATATAAATAGATTCTCTCAGACATATTAGACTAGTGTATCGTAAAACTAAGAGTAGGCAATCATCACCAACTAAAGTATTGGGCTGGCGACCTGTTGCTGGACTGGTCTAACATATTAGACATTTAAAATAACAAAAAATAAACACATAGTCAAACCAAAAAGGTTGGTGCTCAATTCATGTAATATGGCGGATAAACAATTATCAAAACATGTGTATTAGGTGTGTGTTTACGCTGGGTGGGTGCCAAAATCAATCCCAGAGTTCTTGTTTTTTTGTAAGTACACCTAATACCTCCCTCTACAACGTTCACCAACCAATCATCCGCTGCAAGAAGTGAAAAATGTTTTTACACGATATTGCAGATTTGATGGTATTGGGTGCTGTATTCAGTGACAAAATGGACCCCTTTAAAGTCCTCTGATTTCATTTTTTTCTCTTTCTCTTCTAGGAGTATGCTTCTGGGAATAGATTCCACAACTTTCCTAGCTCTCTGTATGTCATATCCAGGATATTTTCTGTCCCTGATTCTTTTACTTAACTCATTTGCTTCTCTATGAAAATCTGAGGGATTGGAACAATTCCTCTTCAGTCTTATGAATTGTCCTTTGGCAACAGCGAATCTTATTAGTTTTGGATGACAACTGTTGCCATATAGAAGAGTGTTTCCCATTATGGGCTTGCGGTATACGTCAGTAATGACTTTCTCCCCTATTGTTACCTTTAGGGTTAAATCCAGAAAGTTTATTTCCATAAGGTTAAATTCAAAATGTAAATTGCAAGCCTATATCGTTCAAATCTAAGTATTCAATGAAGTGGTTGATGTCACTATGTTCCCCTGCCCAAACGAACAGGAGATCATCAATGTACCTATTGTACAATTTGATACTCCCATTGAAAGGGTTCCCATCTCCAAAGATGCGGTTCAGCTCCCACCAACCTAGATATAAGTTTGCATATGATGGGACAAACTTTGGAGATATTTGGAGATCGAACTCTCCCTCAAATTTAAAAAGGTTATGAGTGAGGAGAAACTACACAATTCTCACAACATAGACTTGAAATTCTTGTGAATAATCAGAAAAGTGGCAAAGAAAAAAAGCAATTGCTTGTGTCCCTTTACCATGCAGTATCGACGAGTACAATGCCACTGCATCCACTGTTGGCCAGGTGTAGCCCTCACACCACTCAAAACCTTGTACAATGTTGATGACATGTTTCATGTATGAGGCCAGTGTCCCTACCAATTCATAAGACTGAAGAGGAATTGTTCCAATTCCTCAGATTTTCATAGAGAAGCAAATGAGTTAAGTAAAAGACTCAGGGACAGAAAATATCCTGGATATGACATGCAGAGAGCTAGGAAAGTTGTGAAATCTATTCCCAGAAACATACTCCTAGAAGAGAAAGAGAAAAAAATACAATCAGAGGACTTTAAAGGGGCCCATTTTGTCACTGATACAGCATCCAATACCATCAAATCTGCAGTATCGTGAAAAAACATTTTTCACTTCTTGCAGCGGATGATCGGTTGGTGAACGTTGTAGAGGGATGTATTAGGTGTTCTTAGAAAAAAACAAGAACTCTGGGATCGATTTTGGCACCCATCCAGCTTAAACACACACCTAATACTGGTAGTTCATGGTTGAGACACACTTGTATGTATAGATGTGGCAGCAGCAGCCACTGTAGACCATGCGAATACGTGCATATAACTAAAAGGTTTACATCCACAGTTACTGGAAAAAGTTTTGACACACAGTCTTACTTAAAGTGTACTACCAATTATGTCATCTACCTGTTTTTTTTGTTCCCAATGTCATTTACAATATGTTGGCCTCACATCCAGGGATATGAGGTCCAGGATCAGGGAGCATTTATCAACAATACACATAGGTAAAGCATCCACTCCCCTCGTCCAGCATTTCACCAATACACATAATGGCAATCTAAACACGTTCAAATGGTGTGCCATTGAAAAAGTGATGCTACCCAAGCTGGACATCAGGATTCCCCAGGGACTCAACTCTAAATTTGATATGATTTATATTATTGGGAATAATTCCCTGGAGCTCCCAGGGAGTCCTGGAGCCTTCATGAATCCCCACTCTGAGTCAAATCTGTCATTCTAATCATTATTGCTCCTATAGTCATATATAATTGTGTCTTAGATTGTGATCATATTTGTCCATGATTACAATTAGACATGCATTTTAGATTTCACTGCATTTCAGATTATACACATGTTCTGACAATTGTTCATTGGCCATGTAACATGAATTGAGCTCCAACCTTTTGGTTTTACAATGTGTTTAATTTTTGGAATTTTACATGTCTAATATGTTAGACTAGTCCAGCGACAGGATATACTTATGTCTTGACCTGTTTCTTTTGAGGACTAAAAGAACACGTTGCCAGCCCAATACTTTAGTTGGTGATAATTGCCTACTCTTAGTTTTGAGATATACTAGTCTAATATGTCTGACAGAATCTATTTATATTTTCAGTAAGATTTTACATATACACTTATACTCTATTGTCCTTGGCATCTTACTTAGAGCCGTCAATGCATTTTTTAAACATCTTATTCTATCATATCCCCTAAGTAAAAGTTAGGCAATTGAAGGGTTAACAAAGTAGGCACTGTTTATTTTTTAATTAGTTTTGTGATAGAGCCAATAGGCTCATTCTGAGTGTCTTAAATAGCAATGTAGGACACAGCACTATAGGCTATGATTACGGCTACACAGCCGAAAAGCGTAAGCCCAGTGCTACACCTACCTTGTATTTGTACATTGGGGCTTCCATGCTGGTTTTAAATTGTATTCAATAAAACTTATTGTTTTATACAAATAGGAGTCGATCAAGTTTATTCTACAAGTATAAAAATGTTAAACATTAAATGTAAACAACTGGGAAAAATAAAGTGCTTGAAAATTAATTTATTAAATGTCTTCCCAAAACATAGAAAATTGTCTTTTAAACTGCACACGGATATAAAATAAATTTAAGTCACTACTGCAAAGCTAGACACTACATGATTTCTCTAATACTCCCAGTTAAGTAGAAAAATATTATAGTGCAGAAAGCATAACATTTCAGCATGTTCAACTATTAAATGGCTTCAGTTTTTTCATATATTGCTGCCACTTCACTAAAAACACGTCACTTGGTACACTTTACAAATGAGGGTTAAAAGTTAAGTAAAAAAATATATTTATACTGCCACTTGACAGGGAAAGAAAGGACATGCTGGAATGTCGGTGCTAGATTTATTTATTTGCTTTAATTTTTAATATGCTCATATATTTACTGGATTGCAGATACCTTACCTGGTACTGAGGAGTGGCTTATAAACTTCTTTATTATGTCACTTATGGGCAGTTTTATACATGTGTAATAGCGCCACCTAATGGTCAGAGCATTGTTATCCACTGCTAGAGAATAATGATACTAGTCTCCTATACTGCATAGCTTTCTACTCAAGGTTTGTTGTTGTGGACATTTAGTTCATGTGCCTGAGCTATCATTTCTTTTAAAATGTTTTTTTTCTATGCCCATGAAAGGGGAAAATAAAATATTTAAAGTAAAAAATCGTCAAATATAGCGTCTTTAGTGAAATGTTTTGCAAATGTGTAAAATTGATCAGAATTCAACAAATAATGTTCTATTTGTGACAGCAATTAGCAAGCAGATTGATTTTATGTATTGCTGACCCCTATGAGCAAATCAAAAGTAATTTAGCTCTGTGTACTTTAGGGAAACTATGTAGCTTTAAGTGCCACTTAAAGATCACATTTTCCATTTCACAAATCATATATGTTTGTTTATGCAAGTCCTACTACAGGCCTGCCATTGGGGGGTATGGTAGTTGGTAACTGAGCTCCCAGAAACACCTGGGCTTGGACTCTGTTATCAGTGCTATTTATTATTGGATGCTATGTCCAGCTTATACAGTATGTGCTATAGATGGTTTGTGTAATGATTTGTGTCATTTAAAGCTACATAGTTTCCCTGAAGTACACAGAGCTACATTTCTTTTGACTTGCTCCATATCAGTAATATCGGTACATTTCTGGACAATACTGATTATTATAGAAATTCCAAATATTGGCCCTAATAATCGGCCACTCCACCAATATATTGGTGTGTGTATGTATGTATATGTATATATATATATATATATATATAACATAATTTATGCTTACCTGATAAATTCCTTTCTCCTGTAGTGTAGTCAGTCCACGGATCATCCATTACTTATGGGATTATATCTCCTCCCTAACAGGAAGTGCAAGAGGATCACCCAAGCAGAGCTGCTATATAGCTCCTCCCCTCTACGTCATACCCAGTCATTCGACCAAAACCAAACGAGAAAGGAGAAACTATAGGGTGCAGTGGTGACTGGAGTTTAATTTAAAATTTAGACCTACCGTAAAAACAGGGCGGGCCGTGGACTGACTACACTACAGGAGAAAGGAATTTATCAGGTAAGCATAAATTATGTTTTCTCCTGTTAAGTGTAGTCAGTCCACGGGTCATCCATTACTTATGGGATACCAATACCAAAGCTAAAAGTACACGGATGACGGGAGGGACAGGCAGGACCTTTACACGGAAGGAACTACTGCCTGAAGAACCTTTCTCCCAAAAACAGCCTCCGAAGAAGCAAAAGTGTCAAATTTGTAAAATTTGGAAAAGGTGTGAAGTGAAGACCAAGTTGCAGCCTTGCAAATCTGTTCAACAGAGGCCTCATTTTTAAAGGCCCAAGTGGAAGCCACAGCTCTGGTAGAATGAGCTGTAATTCTTTCAGGAGGCTGCTGTCCAGCAGTCTCATAGGCTAAACGTATTATGCTACGAAGCCAGAAGGAGAGAGAGGTAGCCGAAGCCTTTTGACCTCTCCTCTGTCCCGAATAAACGACAAACAGGGAAGAAGTTTGTCGAAAATCTTTAGTTGCCTGTAAATAGAATTTCAGGGCCCGGACAACGTCCAGATTGTGCAGAAGTCGTTCCTTCTTTGAGGAAGGACTAGGGCACAATGAAGGAACAACAATCTCTTGATTGATATTCTTGTTAGTGACTACCTTAGGTAAGAACCCAGGTTTAGTACGAAGAACTACCTTGTCTGAATGAAAAATCAGATAAGGGGAATCACAATGTAAGGCTGATAACTCAGAGACTCTTCGAGCCGAGGAAATAGCCATTAGGAACAGAACTTTCCAAGATAACAGCTTGATATCAATGGAATGAAGGGGTTCAAACGGAACACCCTGTAAAACATTAAGAACTAAGTTTAAGCTCCATGGCGGAGCAACAGTTTTAAACACAGGCTTAATCCTGGCCAAAGCCTGACAAAAAGCCTGAACGTCTGGAACTTCTGACAGACGCTTGTGCAAAAGAATGGACAGAGCTGAGATCTGTCCCTTTAACGAACTAGCAGATAAACCCTTTTCTAAGCCTTCTTGTAGAAAAGACAATATCCTAGGAATCCTAACCTTACTCCATGAGTAACTCTTGGATTCGCACCAATGTAAGTATTTACGCCATATTTTATGGTAAATTTTCCTGGTAACAGGTTTCCTAGCCTGTATTAAGGTATCAATCACTGACTCCGAGAATCCACGCTTTGATAGAATCAAGCGTTCAATTTCCATGCAGTCAGCCTCAGAGAAATTAGATTTGGATGTTTGAAAGGACCCTGAACCAGAAGGTCCTGTCTCAGAGGCAGAGACCATGGTGGACAGGACGACATGTCCACTAGATCTGCATACCAGGTCCTGCGTGGCCACGCAGGCGCTATTAGAATCACCGATGCTCTCTCCTGCTTGATCCTGGCAATCAGGCGAGGAAGTATCGGGAAGGGTGGAAACACATAAGCCATGTTGAAGACCCAAGGTGCTGTCAGAGCATCTATCAGAACCGCTTCCTGGTCCCTGGATCTTGATCCGTAACAAGGAAGCTTGGCGTTCTGGCGAGACGCCATGAGATCCAGATCTGGTTTGCCCCAACGCCGAAGCAGTTGTGCAAATACCTCCGGGTGAAGTTCCCACTCCCCCGGATGAAAAGTCTGGCGACTTAGAAAATCCGCCTCACAGTTCTCCACGCCTGGGATGTGGATCGCTGATAGGTGGCAAGAGTGAGACTCTGCCCAGCAAATTATCTTTGAGACTTCCATCATCGCTAGGGAACTCCTTGTCCCTCCCTGATGGTTGATGTAAGCCACAGTCGTGATGTTGTCCGACTGGAACCTGATGAACCTCAGAGTTGCTAGCTGAAGCCAAGCCAGAAGAGCATTGAGAACTGCTCTCAATTCCAGAATGTTTATTGGAAGGAGACTCTCCTCCTGAGTCCATGACCCCTGAGCCTTCAGGGAATTCCAGACAGCGCCCCAACCTAGTAGGCTGGCGTCTGTTGTTACAATTGTCCAGTCTGGCCTGCTGAAGGGCATCCCCCTGGACAGATGTGGCCGAGAAAGCCACCATAGAAGAGAATCTCTGGTCTCTTGATCCAGATTCAGCATAGGGGACAAATCTGAGTAATCCCCATTCCACTGACTTAGCATGCACAATTGTAGTGGTCTGAGATGCAGGCGTGCAAAAGGTACTATGTCCATTGCCGCTACCATTAAGCAGATTACCTCCATGCATTGAGCCACTGACGGGTGTTGAATGGAATGAAGGACACGGCAAGCATTTAGAAGTTTTGTTAACCTATCTTCTGTCAGGTAAATTTTAATTTCTACAGAATCTATAAGAGTCCCCAAGAAAGGAACTCTTGTGAGTGGCCTTAGAGAACTCTTTTCTACGTTCACCTTCCACCCATGCGACCTTAGAAATGCCAGAACCAACTCTGTATGAGACTTGGCAGTCTGGAAACTTGACGCTTGTATCAGAATGTCGTCTAGGTACGGAGCTACCGAAATTCCTCGCGGTCTTAGTACCGCCAGAATAGAGCCCAGAACCTTTGTAAAGATTCTTGGAGCCGTGGCTAACCCGAAGGGAAGAGCTACAAACTGGTAATGCCTGTCTAGGAAGGCAAACCTTAGGTACCGATAATGATCCTTGTGAATCGGTATGTGGAGGTAGGCGTCCTTTAAATCCACTGTGGTCATGTATTGACCCCTTTGGATCATAGGTAAGATTGTCCAAATAGTCTCCATTTTGAACGATGGAACTCTTAGGAATTTGTTTAGGATCTTTAAGTCCAAAATTGGTCTGAAGGTTCTCTCTTTTTTGGGAACCACAAACAGATTTGAGTAAAACCCTTGTCCGTGTTCCGACCGCGGAACTGGATGGATCACTC